>NC_045806.1:122809503-123053371 GCF_009873245.2 Balaenoptera musculus | reverse complement strand
CTTCGTAAAGGATTGGCCCATGTGCTGCAATATTAAAAGTTCAAAGTGAAACCTTACTTCTCAACAGTGACAGAACAATAACAATGGTGGGTTATAAGGAAAAGGCTATTTGCTCACATAACTCTTTACACATTCCCACCTAATTGTTTAATTCCAGATTTAATAACTCTGATAGAAAGTATTACACTTGGCTCAATCACATTTATCATTGTAACCATAATTATTATTCTATATAGCATTATTTTGATCATTGGATCCTCTGCAACAGGAATGCCGTCCTACTTCCCTCTGCTGACATCAATGTTACCCACCCTTCAAGATCCAGCTTATATATTATTTGTCTAGATAGCCTTCTCTTTCACTCTTAGCCTATAGGGATCCCTCTCTCTTATGAACTTCAAAACTAAATAGTAATAGTTCACATTACATGATCATCTACAGTTTTACAATTTCGCACTCACACTCATTATTGCTATCACTGGGTATTCAATCCTGTTCTTCCTTGCGTTTGTGTGGACAGTGGATGGAGGTGGGTACTTGAGAGCCTCTCACAGGCCAAGAACTTGGCCAGGTGCTTTACATATTTTATCTTATTTAATCCTCACGACAGCCCTATAAGGTGCAAATGATTAAACTGGGGCTTAAAGAGGTAAGATAACTCATCCAAGGTCATACATAGCTAGTAAATGGAGGTGTTACTAGTATTTGAACCTATGTCTGTCTGACTCAAGTACAGACGTTTTCTATTAGACAACACTGCAGCATTAGCAAATAATGACTAATAACGGCAGGTATGATAGAATTCCTGCATGCCAAGGCCTGTGTATAAGTACTTCATGTGCATGATCTTATTTAGTTAATGAGGCAGGTACTATTTCTATCATTTCCATTTTTCATACAGGGAAATTGAGGCACTGAGAAGGAAGGTAATTTGCCCAAGGTCACCAGACTACTCAGTACTGGAGGCAGGATTCAAATCCAGACCTGCTTAAATCTAAAGCACAATCTCTTACCCACTACGCTATTGTAGTCTATTTTGTCTATTGTTGTCTTATTTTTCCCCTCAGAGCTTGGAAATAACTTCAGGCTAGAGCTTTACCTTGTAACTTCATATATCCCACAGAGCCTGGTAACCCAGTGAGGACTCAGGAAATGTTAGTTGATATTTATGTTTACAGAGCTTTCACTTTCTAAATACCTAAAAACAATCCAAGGAAAAGAAACAGGAATGCCCAAAGCAGAGGTAAGGATGGAAACCCAAAAGAGAAAGAGAGAAAGATTTGCATATAAGATTATGAAGAGGTAATGACAGATACATATTCCTATCCTCAGCTCAATGCTAGATAGCGTACAGAAGAGGATACCTGGCCCTGACAGTGCTACTTAGCTATACAGAGCAGCGGGTTCTGTGCATGTGGGGCCCAAAGATAGAAAATCCTGACTTTGACATGATGACTCTTAAGGTAATACTCACTTTTCTCCCCTAAAACTACATTACTGGGTTGTCACTGAGCTCCA
This sequence comes from Balaenoptera musculus, assembly GCF_009873245.2. Lineage (NCBI taxonomy): Eukaryota > Metazoa > Chordata > Mammalia > Artiodactyla > Balaenopteridae > Balaenoptera > Balaenoptera musculus. Next base: position 123,051,853 of record NC_045806.1, on the reverse strand, counting down.
TTAGCTAAGGCAGATATAGAGCAAATAAACACCTTTTTCTCAATTGATCATAAAAAGTCTCCAGGCATAAATGAAACAGTGGGTGAAGGCCAAAAATACATTTATATGATTTACCTATGGTCTATTTACATTGCAGTGCTGTTAACTGCAGTCTCAAAAACAAAAACAAAAAAAACCTGAAACAACTGCATAGTTCTCAGTCCCCTGGGGCTACATGTGTTTCAGAATGCAGAATATTTTGGATTTTAGAAAGGTAATATGACATGATATACTGCATATTACGTGACACTCTCATGGGGTCTGGGGCAGCATCTCATGATCAAACAGTAATATTTCTACAACAAAATATATGAATATTCACTCTAAGCATTAAATAATGACTAGAAAGTGTCTCAGGTCAGGTCAGGTCAGGTCAGATCAGGTTTTGCTGCCAAATGAGTTAGGAAAAAAGTTTTAGGTTTGCAGAACTTCTTGAATTTCAGAATTTTAGATAAGAAATTAGGTACTTGTACTTTTTTCCAATGCTGTGACTTCAATATATCTTACTTCACATAATTAAAATGACTATGTTTTCTTTACCCACAGGTTTTATTTTAAATTTAATGTACATTTCCCCTTAATTAACAAAGAAAAATGCAACACAGCCTTATTATTTTAAAACTCACTGCACTGGTTTAGGTTGCAGAGGACTTAATATTAGGTTCAACCTTCTAACATTACTGAGATCCAAAGTTACATTTTCTACCCAATATCTAATGAGAATGCTCAAGGGGGAAAGTAAGGGTGAGATTATTTGTTCAGTGTCCTAGAGGTGATTTTCTTCTTTTCATATAAAATGTCATATATTGTCACCAGCATACTCACACTTGAAATATACAGATCAACTTATCCAATACTCATTCACTCACTGACACATCTGCTCATTTATGAAATTAACGCTATTCTAAATAGCGAGACATAAAGATGAGTAAGACATGGGACCTGCCCTCAAAGGAGCTTAAAACTTAGAAGGGAAGGCAGATATATAGGCTGATAATTATGTCACATTGAGATAATCCAAGTAGAGGTAAGCAGAGGTTGGTAGAAGACAAACAGGAAGAAGCCTGACCCGATCTGGGCAGTAGGTTTGGGGTAAGCTTCCTAGAGGAGGTGACATCTAATATGAGGCCTGCATTCTGGGTGGAGTGAGCCAGATAAAGAAGAGTGGAGATGGGGAGATATAGGAGAGCATTTCTATCAGTGGGTAGGTACACTGTGTGAAAAGCTCAGAGTGGCAAGGCAGCAAGTTGTTTGTAAGCATCAAGTAGAATAGTGTGGCTGGAAACACTAAGTAGGCCCACTGGGAATTTCTAGTGATACATATCTATACAGTTGTGAGGCTTTTTTTTTCCTCTAGGAATTCCCAGAAGCCTAGATGTAGAAGCAGAGAAGTGGTGTGGATTCAATTTCAATGAAGCAAAGGAGCTGGAAAGACTGTATTAATGTAACAGGCAATAGGATCCAGGGTATATAAAGAAATCAGATGATGTCAAAAAGGTAGAAGACCAGGGGAAAAGAGAGCATTAAAGAGTCTGAAGGTCTCAATGAAAACAGGGGTAGCAAAAGTAAAGAAAGGAAAAACCTAGAAAACAAGGCACTCCCCTGCTCCATGGTCAAAGAGTAGGATTTTGAAGTTTAAGATTTCAGAGACTCATAGGTTCAATTTTTGATGAATGACAAGGTTCAGGATATGGGCACAAAAATGGGTGGCCAATGCAGAGTGCAGGCAAGAGTCCTCAGAATTGAGTACATCAGGGAAGTCTAAGGCTATGGGCTTAGATGGCTCATAACATGGACAGCGAGGCTATCCAGGAAGATGATCAGATGGAGAACACAACACCTAGCAAGTGCCTAAACCAAGTAGGAGCTCAATAAAGATATGCAGAAAGAATGAATGAATAAACGGTTGAACTGGAGAATCTAGTGCAATTCCAAATGGGCTGTGTACCAGATTCATTTGGGGTGCTTTAAAAATATAAATTTCAGGACCAAACCTCAGACTTACAAAATGGGAATCTCTTGGGTAAAGCCCAGCAATGTGTATTATTAAATATTCCTAAGGTTACTTCCATAGAAGCCATCTACAGTCCACAGTTTGAGAAACACTGATCTAGTGGGTTGATTTTTCCATGTTTCTTAATAAACTATAATTCATTAATATAAATATAAATTATTTAAGATAGTTAAAGAACATAACATCACTTTTATAGCTAGGAAAGCTTATAAGCTTAACTTATCATTTGCAATATCACAAAATAGTCATAAAATCCACAGAAATGACTAACTAGATTATTCCAATAATTATTTACTGATTTGCTTACCACATGGTCTAGAGATCAGTGGTTCTCAAACCGGAGTGTACATGAGAATCACTTGTTGGGCTTGTTAAAACACAAATTGCTGGACTTTAAACCCAGAGTTTCTGATTCAGTAGGTCTGGGGCGGGGCCTGAGAACATGCGTTTCTTACATGTTCCAAAGGGATGATGATGATACCTGTGCAGAAACCCCATTTGGGTATCCCCAATTCTAGACTCAAAGAAGTATGAAGCTTGGCCCCAGTGTCCTCACAGAGGTTACAATTCAGCTAGAAAAAGAAAACAAACAATAGGAAACAAAGGATAATTACATGTTAGATTATGTGGATAAGAATACCAGCACAGAAAGAGGTTTTAAGACAAGACAAAACACTGGAATCTGGAGCAGTTGCAGGACACTTCATGGAAGAGTTGGGGCAGCTGCAATTTGAAGGTAAGAAAGAATTCAAACAAGTGAAGAGGATGAAGAAGAACAATCCTAAGATCTAGGAAGAACATGGGCAAAAGAACAGAGGCAAGACTAAAGCCTGGGGTATGCCAAGAAAAGTAAAGAGAGTTCCCTGGCTGGAGCAAAAGATACATGGAGTATTATAAGAAATATTACTGGAGTTACAGAATGAGTCCAATATAGATGAAAGCCACAGCCCTTTGAGTGGACTTGAAGCAACAAGATGCTGATGTTTTTATCTAATTTTATTCCTATTTCCTATAGTAAAAAGAGCGAGAAGTCGGAAGACAGATTGGAATCCTTGCTCTATCACTACGTAATCTTGAGCAAGAAGCCAAACCTCTCTGCACCTCTCTGTCTTGAAGGTCACACAAGACAATGTATGTGAAAACTTCACATAAACTGGAAAAGGTCAAACATGCTCATTGTTTTTATCTGTACCTTTTGAGTGTGACTTTCTATCTTGGATACTTGTATATATCCTTTATTAGACTATGTGTCCCTTGAAAGCACAGAGCATGATCTGATTCACCACTTTGCCCTTCACAGCACCTAACAGAAGGCCTGGAATCCAGATATTCTTGAATGCACTAGAAGTTCTTGAATGATATAATGAAATGAAATAATGCTATTTTAGGAAGGTAAGCCTGGCAGGATATAACAGGATGGATTAGAAGGAGAGTAGACTAGGGGTCCACGTATATGTCCAAATTAGCTTGGCAAGCATCCTTACTCACTCCCTCCTTCCTAACGGCACAGCCACACACTCCTATTGAAGTGCCAGGAAACTTCTCCAGGACCTAAAGCCTAGCCATCTTACAAAAGCCACCTGCAGCCCCATCCCAGTTATTGTGTCTCTTGTATAAATTGTTTGTATTGGACATATCATCTCAATGCTCTCCTCAGTTCCCAATTCTGCCTTTGCATTTGGATGCTAGCTAGTCTTGTGTTATGGACTGAATGTTTGTGTCCCTAAAATTCGTCTTGAAGCCCTAGCTCCCAGTATGGTTGCATTGAAGATGGTACCTCTAGGGAGTAATTAAGGTTAAATGAGGTCTAAGGGTGGGGCCTTGATCAGTAAAATTAATGTCATTATAAAAACTAATTTTAAAATTCTTTTTAGTAAAAACCAGAGAGCTTGCTCTTTCTCTCTCTACCCCCTCTCACAGGCATCATGGAAAGGCCATGTGAGCACACACAGAGAAGGTGGCCATCTGCAAGCCAGGAGGAGAGCCCTTACCAGAAACCAAATCAGCTCGCATCTTGATCATAGACTTCTAGCCAGCAGAACTGTGAGAAAATAAATGTTTATTGTTTAAGCCAACTGGACTGTGATATTTTGTTATGGCAGCCCTGGAAGACTAATATATTTTGCTCCCCTTTTGCTCCTCTCTTGAAACCACTTACTTAGGACAGCAGTTGACAACATAAAAGGCCTGGACTAAGCTGCGACTATGAAATATGAGAAGAGGTAAATCCCAGACTCATCCCAAAGGAAACCAAAAAAATGACAGGGAGCCTAAAAGAATAGAATTACATATTAAGGATAAAGGAAAGTAAATAGTCACAGATGATTCCAAGGTTTCTAGCCTGGGAGACTAAAGAAATCACTGACAGAAATGAACAGGTGTCAAGGGGAGATGATCTGGGAGAAAAAAAAAGTTCAGTTTTGCAGTGCTGCAGGAAGTGCATTCTGCACTAACAGAACACCTAATTCATGAAGGCAGTTGGAAATATAAAACAGATAGAGGTGAGGATTTCAGGATGTATGTTTAAGAGTCATTTATCCAGAGAAGCCCAGAACATTATGTTCAGAAAGGACTTCAGAAATTTTCTAACTCAATTCTCTACTCTAACTTTATGAGAAAATCAATACCAAAAAAAGTTAAGCTCACTATAAAACTGGTAGTGAAGGCAGAAGTAGAACACAGATCTTTTAAAATATTCTTTCTACTACATACTTGTAATATTCTCTGATAGATGAGAATAAGGCTTTGGGAGACAACCACAGTTGGGAAAACAAAGAGAAGCAAATTGAGATGGATCAGAATGGTAAGGAGAACAATGAAATCCAAGGAAGGAAAGTTTCAAAAAGGGAGCAGTCAACAGTGTACTTGTGACAAAAAGGTCAAGTTGGATGGAAACTGAGAAAAGGCCACTGCATTTTGCAATGAGGTTATTAGTTACTTGGCAACAAACTCTTCTTTTTAATAGTACCTAATATCCCAGAATTCTCTAAAATGCTGCCCTTGGAGTCCCTGCAATAGGAATACCTCAGACATATAATCCGCATATAATGAGGTTCTCTTATTATTTCAATAACTATATTACCTTGAACAGGGTCCAAGAAGAACTGGCTTTATGTGAATTTCAAATCTATAGTGACTCATGTTAGAGAAGGGTTCCAGTTTGCTCACATTCTCATCTGATCATATTTTGTCAAAGTTCTTACAGCCCAGCCATACTTTCAAAATTTATAGACTTTATTTCCTTTCTTTGAATTCATATGTATATAATCCTAGGAACTTCAAACCTTTCAGCAGTTGGCTAATTACTGCATAATCCTTTTCAAAATAACATTACTAATTATATTGTACAGTATAATGAGACACACAAACATAGGGATTTGAAAATGTAAATGCCTATTTTTAAAATTCAATGGGTGATGATTTTTAGGCAATTTTTGACACATTTATTCCCAATTCTTTACCTCCCATTCTATGAGAGTAAGTGGTATTAAGATTATCTACATAATGAAAACCACATTATAATACAGAGAATCACTCAGCAGGATTTGTCTAAATGTAGAAATTTTCAGTAACAGCCATCTGGCAAGCAGCAACATTGAAAGTGTATGGGGGATGTGCTATTTACATCATCTGTGTATCAGATGATCTACAATCTTAAAAAAACATGGCTTTTTTATTAGTTGAAAGAAAACGTAGTCTTGTCATTTTCAGACTGAGTTCTGAATTTTTCTTAATTCGAACTTACAAATTCAATATGACAGGAAGAAAAAGAACATTGAAAATACACTTCATCTGATTTTACTAGGCATGGTATTACAATGTTTGAATCTTCCACCTTACTAAAGCTATGTACACACTCAAGTATCATATCACTATATAATACACAGATGTTTAACTGGCATATACATACAGATTAAACTTTATATAAAAACAGATAAAGATTAGAAGCTGAATTTTGCACTTGAAACTACTGTTATTGGCACTGTATTACTGTAACAGGAAAAATTCAGTCACCCCCCCTTCTCCTCTCTCGCCCTAGAGCCTCCTCCCCTGCTTCCTTTTGTCCCAATCCACCTGTTTGTTCCTTCATCTCTATGTAAGTCTTAAGCCTACCAGTGACACTTAAACCTAATGAGGCTTCTGATCCCTATTAATGAGAATAAAAATAGATCTTACATAACCTTGAGGACATAATGAATTTCAAAATGCATCTTATATGCAAGTTTAATAAGGCTATTAGTAGCAAATTCTTAGAAAGTTTTTCACTAATGCTCTCTGCTCCCTTTTGTATATGTGAACCAGGTCAAGCTGGCTTGAGTTTTCTGTTTACCTGGTTCATACCACACTTGAATTCAAGTCAAGTAGAAGTAAACTACAGATTCAGTTACAGATTATTAAAGGGGCAAAGTTCAGCCACTCCTGCTTAGAAATGATAAGCATCTAAGGGATCTATAGTAAGGAGACTCCATCTGGATGTAATGAATTCTGTGGGAGGGCCCCATCCCCACCTAACCCCAATCTTGTCCTACCTTCAAAAACTCAGCTCAAATAGCACTTCCACCATGGAGCCCACTCTGTCCTCTCCCACTCAGCCTTATCCCCAGTGCCTCAGAACTTTTATAAGTTACTGCCACCACTCATTTTAGTCCTTAATTATATTCCATCTTATATTGTTCTTAATATGTCATGCTTGGGATTTATTTTAAGGTAGATTCAAGCTCCTTAAAACTCCTAAAAAGAGCCTATCTCTTAGACATTTCTGCATCCTCCACAATACCTAGCGCAAGCAAACAGTGACTGAATATGGTCAACTGTAGAAAGTGTAAATCAGGCATTAAAGAATAAAATGCATTTGTCTCTGGAAAGTGATTATCCTCTTTAGGTAAACTGCTTTCATTCCTCCCCTCTACTCATATTATTTCTCATTTTTCATCCCTCCAGCTCTTGCCAGTTGTTAGCTCCTTAGGTTACCTGTAAATAAAAGGCACTGTCCAAACTATAGGAGTTGAGGAATGTCAAAACATCATTTGTTTGGCTTATGACTGAAGGCCAAAATAGAAGAGCTACAACAGCTTTTTCCTGAAGGAATGTATATTTAATGTATAGGAAAGGATCCAGCAAGAGGAGCTTAAGAGTATCTTCCAGGGACTTCCCTGGTGGCGCAGTGGTTAAGAATCCACCTGCCAATGCAGGGGACACGGGTTTGATCCCTGGTCCGGGAAGATCCCACATGCCGCGGAGCAACTAAGCCCGTGCACCACAACTACAGAGCCCGCGTGCCGCAACTACTGAAGCCTGCACACCTAGAGTCCGCGCTCCGCGCAACAAGAGAACCACTGCAGTGAGAAGCTTGTGCACTGCGACAGAGTAGCCCCTGCTCACTGCAACGAGAGAAAGCCCGTGCGCAGCAACGAAGACCCAACGCAGCCAAAAATAAATAATAAATAATAAATAAATAAATAATTTTTTTTTTTTAAAGAGTATCTTCCAATGCCTCAAAGGTTCTTCCAACAACGAGGCCCAGATCATGTTACTATAGATATGCATTTCGCTGTGGGCCCCTCTGATTCAGACAAACAACTGTGTTTGGCTTCTTTCTTTTCTTTTTCTAAACCACTACACATTGATTTTACTGCTGCATCTATTTCCCTTTTATGGGATCATTTATTTTACCTACTGTAATTTACTACTGTAATAGTTTATCTAGCTCTTTATTCTTTGAGATGGAGAACAGAAAGTGAGTTAAGGGGATAGCTCTAAAGAGATACCTTGACCCCAAAAAGGAGGGTTTAGCAGGCTTTGGCCTCCATTTAAACTCCTTGTTTGGTATCAAGGATAGGATCTTTGTTCTAACACAATTATTCTCCTTGCTTCTAAAATCAGCTTACCAGGAAAAGCTGACAGTGCCCCATCCACCCTCAACCATCCACTGTTCCTGGAAATTCAGCTAAGCAGCAAGCTGAAACTGACACCTGCTCTGAGGTTGCAACAAACAGCTCAGGATGACTGAAGGTACATACCACTCTTACACAAAATAGTAAAGTATGTAAGTAAGTAAATAAATAAATAAACCATAGTAAACCAAAATTTATGGCATTCTATATATATACCATTCACATTGTTCAAGTCTCTCAAGCAGTTTGTATTATGTAAAAAGAAGAAAGTATGTTCTTATCAAAGGATAATCCTCTGGAACTCATTTTAGAGAAAACTCCAGTGTACCTTAGCATCCCCATAAAACTCCTTGGCAGAGGCATAATAGAGGGACCATAATGAAATTATTACACCAGGCCTATTATAACAGACACTCTAAATTGCATGGCATAATCCTAAGCTACCTATTTCTAGCAAATAATATTTCTTTTTTATTCATGGGTTATTTTTATATGAAATCAAGCTTTGGAGGGAAGACAGAAGGGTCAAAAATTCCACTCCTATTCCCATTCACCTGTGAAAAGAAAGAAAAGAAAGAAGCCTAGGAATAGAGATAACTCACTCATTATAGGAAACTAAGTGAAAACTGAGAAAAGAATTGACAGTCATGCAAACTGGAAAAGTTGAAAGGCTGTGACCCAATAGTGTCTTCAAAATGGTCTGAGAAAGTGATGAAAGCAATGAGAAAGTTTAAATCACTATATGACTGCCTTCCAGGCTAGCCAACTCCATCCACTGTATTTCTTTATTCATTCAACTATTCATTTATTCAACAAAAATATATTAAGCATCCACTATATGTGAGGCATTCTGCTATGAACTGAAACTACAATGATGAGTATGACAAATTCATCAGACTCAAAGAAAAGGTACAAAAAAGAAAAAAAAAGACTTAATGATCTTTATGGAAAATAAGGTAACATGTACAGTCTAAATCTTCCGGTGAAATCTAAATAATTTCTTGGTAACTCAAATATCACCTTCTTATTAACTCGAATAAAAACATCAAAGATGCTTAATCTTCAACAGGCACCTTTTCTTTACCAAAATGTTTAAGGAGGAACTTGCTCTCAGGGTTGTGCTAGTGCCGACCCTGCACTTGCACAAACCTGAGAGTGAGTGCCTCACTCACCCCACCCTAGCCCTGGCCCTGCTCTCTATCTCCACACCCACTCTGTCCCAGTAGGTGGGGAGCTATTTAGAAAAACTTACAAGCATCATGCCAACAGCCCACTGAGATTTTGTACAAGATGCTAATAAGAAATCTGATACAAATTGGCTTGAAGGAAGATCAAGGCTTTAAGACCCAATGGTAGATGACCATCTACTAGATGGAAACTAACACTTCTGGGAATCCTTCTGATTTGCAGTTAATAACCACGTCCACTCCACATATCCTCAGCTCACTGATTTATTTTTCCTTCCCATTGGGATTTTTTTTGATGAGGGAATGTACAGACTATGCAAGAGGATGTCTTAAATTTATGGAAAAATAAAATAACATGCATTGAAGAAATATTTGGTAACTCAACTTTTAGGTTTTTCCCAAGCTACCTTCTTTTAAACAAAAGGGACCCAAACATAATCCCTGTGCTTTTGGAGCTATGAATAAATGTGTCTACACAGAAATATTCAAGTATACTCAGCAATCAGCAAATAAAAGTTTATGTTTGCCTACCTCCTCCGGCAAAACAAGCACCAATAAATGGGCAGACATCCCAGGATGATCATGCTGATCACACCAAGCCCAAACATCCGGAACATCTGCGTAGGCTCTGGTGGTTTAATTATATCCTGTTATTTTTATGACTTAAGCAAGAGAAGCAAATCTGAGCTCTTTCATAGTCTTTATAAAAAAACTATCAGTTAATAAAGTAAAATAAGGAGGTATTCTTATATGACAGGTAAATATCACTGGTACTCTATAAGTAGCAGGAGTTCATGAAATGTTCTTGAAATACAACTAAAGGTTACACTTTAAGTATGTTCCCCCCAATGGAAGCCTTAACCAAATGATCCTACTGTTTTTGTTAACAGATTATTACGATTCAGACTATATATATTTCTTCCTATGACCCAAGCATGTTTTTTCCTTGGCCATATGTTATATATCCTAGAATACCCAGGAAGTGAATTCATCTATGAATACTTAACTTGACAAAGGAATGGTTTCTTAAATGTTTACTTCTAAACTATAAAACATTATATTAAATGAGAAATCAAGAATCTGCAGGTGAATAAGTATATTTTATTCTTATATTCATTTGGAAATGCATTCTAATATGATTGGGGAATTGTAAGTCACGGTTCAATTTTTCCCTCTACAAGAACCAAATGTCTCTTCACACATAATATAAAGACTAAACTGATGAATGAATTATAAACACCATGTGACAGTGTTAAAATTGTAATACTATGTTCATGATCAGGTTTCAGTTTCCATTATTAATACTAGATATTCAACAAAGACCTGTAAATTGAATAGGGACTATATTAACCTAAGACACTGTTTTGCATGCATCTTTTTTGTACCATTTGTTGGTAGTTAATCATATCAAATATGTCCATAAAGGGACCAACTGGTAATATGTCCCCACTATCCAAATAAAGGAGCAAAAACAGATGGTCTAGTGTTCAAAACATTGTAAAGAAAAAAAAATCTTAAGAGAAGAACCTAATTCAAAAACAAAAGAACAAAGAGAGAAACTGACAAACAGACTTAACAGGAAACATTCAAGTTACTGTTACATACTGAGATGCTGAAGAAAAGATAAATGAGAAGAATTCTACTCAGGGAGAAAAGATGGGAAGAGAAAGTAAGCTAAGGCATGCCTGACTGGTATCTTCTCCCAGGCATTGAGGGTTACATCTCATAAAGCCTGGAATCTATGGGACAAGATAGTGACTAAAGCAAAAGAAAAGATGAAACTAATTTCAAACTGCCATAGTCACACCTAAGGACTAAGCAGAAACGGCTCATGAATAGAGGCCTGACCACCTCAGGACTTTCTACAGATGGTATTGCTCTAGGGCTGGGAGCCTCCTTTCAATGTTAAGCTGAGAGACCCAAATTTAAACTTATGCCATTGTGACCTGTTTATTCAATTTTTAAAAACAGGAATATAATAAATGTAAAAGGATTAACTTACTGTCTTTTAGCGGGGCAAAACAGTTGAAGTTACTGGTCCTAGATGACGAATAACAGCATTTGTATCCCAAACATTGACTTTTGCTAAGATCTTGCAGGTGATTGCAAGGCTTTACCACCTGATTCTCCTTTGGAATGCATGCTTTTAGAAACAAAATCCAAGAAAGAGAATTCAGCATGGTTATTAAGTACTTTCCCTAATTAAATAATTACTGCAAGACAAAAGAAAAGAAAAACAAACACTTAAGCTTGTACATTTAAAGAAAAGATTGAATGACATATACAAATAGTAATAAATGCTGAAAAAATAAGAGTTAAACTAAAAGTTACCACAAAGTTACTTAACATCACACATTTTCAATTCTAGATAAACTGCAGAAAAATATAAACTGTTAACAGATCATTGGTAAGGTAGTTTTTGTTTTTTTGGTTTTTTAAAATTTATTTATTTTATTTATTTTATTCTTGGCTGAGTTGGGTCTTCGTTGCTGCACACGGGCTTTCTCTAGTTGTGGTGAGCGGGGGCTCCTCTTCCTTGCGGTGCGCGGGCTTCTCATTGTGGTGGCTTCTCTTGTTGTGGAGCACGGGCTCTAGGCACGCGGGCTTCAGTAGTTGTGGCTCACGGGCTCTAGAGCGCAGGCGCAGTAGTTGTGGCGCACGGGCTTAGTTGCTCCGCAGCATGTGGGATCTTCCCGGACCAGGGCTCAAACCCGTGTCCCCTGCATTGGCAGGCAGATTCTTAACCACTGCGCCACCAGGGAAGCCCGGTAAGGTACTTTTAAAATGACTATAAACATAAGCTGAGTAGTAGTGATACAAATATAACACAGAAAGGGCTAAATAACTAGAACAGGCCAAATGCCCTTAAAACTAACACCTTGTTAAAAGAATACCACAGATACCCTCTCACTCAATTTTACTAAGCTACAGAAATGCACTGAATCCATCAATGAGACTGAATGTAAGTAAAATTCACACAGTTTACTGCTAGAGAGTAAAATAAGTAATACTATTGGCATTGACCTACTTTCTGTGAACACTTAATCATATTGGCACTGCAGTATGTTTTAAGATTCTTCCTTTTGGCCTTAAGTTACAACTCTATAATTTTGAATAGGCAATGATTTATGGCATGAATACCAAGATTCATGCAACTGTAAGAAATTCATGCATATCTGAATCTGTAAGATTCACAAGCTGAAACAGCTGATTTTTTAAACATCCTGCTTTATATGAAAAACAAGTGACAACTAAAAAGGCAGATATCAGATTTTTATTTGAAAAGAAAACCTTTACAGTATGGCTTAAGGCCAGCATAGATTCAGTTCAATCTCCAATACTATCAACAACTACAGACTTAGAAAAGTAATAAATGATGTTTTACAATCACTCTGAAGCACTTCAACATCAGCAAAGAATAATAGAATGGTTATAAGTATATTATTACCTCTTGGTATATTTTTTTATATTCCTCTACTTTAAAGATTGGCAATTCCTGAAGCTCAGGTAAAAATAATAACAGCTACCATTCATTAGTCACCTATTTGGGCGAGGTATCTTGCTTTACGCACATTATTTCCAATCTTCACAACAAACTCTCAAAATTAGTTTTACAACCTCCATTTTTAAAATGAAGAAATAAAGGATCAAAGTAGCTTGCGCAAGGTCACAAATTTAATGCATTACCAGTTGGCCTGGATATTTATTTCCCAAACATTTTAGACATGTGAGAGCTTAGCCTACTTTGTTGTTATACTCTAAGCAATCTGTTCTTCAATTCTGCCAGGCCCACAGTGACTCTCCTCCCCAGGATGGACTGCATCTAGAATACCATGTTCAGTCCTGGACATCACACACTCAGGGAAGGGTGACAATTGTCAGGCCCTGGTCAGAGATCGGATGGACTTCCTGTGTGCTGAGTTCCTCACTATAGATATTATTCAAAGACCACTTTCCAGGAATGAAAATCATACAAGAAGAGATTTTAAATCATAGAAGAGACTGGACTAGATGATCTCTAAGGTCCCTTCTAATGCTGGGCTTCTGTTATTTTATACCTAAATTGCATCTGATGGACTTTATGCCAGATACTAAAATTAGCTTTTAGACTCAAATTACTAATTTTGAAGAATAAAAAGGGTAGAACAATTTCTATCAGGTTTAAGCGTATGACTTTATCCAAAGGGAGAAGGATTGTGCGACCTCTCAAGCTTCCCTGCCAGTCTGTCTCAAGGTTATCATTTTAATCTGCAAGAGATGAATCTATTACTAACAACAGTCTAATGATGAGAAGACGGTCTTTTTGTTAGTGCTTAAGTGGGAAGAATATTCATTTTTAATTATATAGGGGAGGAAATAAATTGGTTAAAAGTACTTCACATTTTATGAAGTTGTAGTTATTCTTTTTCAAGAATACAGTGTATAATATTTTATAAATATTTAATCACTGTTGAAAGAGTTGAACCAACCTAGGTGTGATATTTCTCTTAAAATGGAACAGTCTGATTTTTTTGGGCAAAAACGTCATCTCATAAAATTGATTTTGACTCAACGTACTGCACCAGGTTGGAGGAGTATTTCAGAAATGCAGATATCTTATTTAGACTATTTTTAAAGGTGGCTTCAGTGTTTGTATAATGTACTTATTATAGGTAGCTATGGGACAGTTTACATCTGCTATCTTCTCAAGCTCTAAAGCTTAAATCATCATTTGTTGTTTATGACGAACTCCAGTGCTCACTATTCTTTTAGCTTCACAACATACCACCTTATCAGACTTCTCTTTCTCCAATCGATTTGACCATGGCAGTATTTTTAAATAAATTATTTAAGGAGTTCGTTTATTTTGCTATTCTCATTGGTAGTAGATGTCATAATGCTTGTTTTGAACTGGAAACCTCTTAGAGAAACATGAAGAGATTTATGCAAAATCAGAAGAATTCAGTGGTAGGGTCGGAATTAAACAATGGATACAATTTTGTGCTTATATATGTACATCAAATTTTATTAGAATAAATTCTGCATGATTTTTAATAAAAGCTTCATCTTTATAATTCACATATGTCAATTTATTTGAACCTTCTCCTTGAAAGGGCACCACATGCTGTACAAAATGAAATGTGTTTATTTGTGGTTAATCTCAGGGGCCGTCATGTGCTTGATAAACACATTATATACAGAATCACAAAAAGACAGAGATGATGTGACTTGAAACCTGAACTTTTTATCATTAAAACAGATGGGAAAACATCTGGTATATTCCATAACATTAGAGCTACACAGTACCCTGATTAATGCCACAGAAGACATTGATTTCACAATACTGGATCAGTGACTAAATTTCAAGCAATGCCATTAAGGTAAATTTTGAAAGGTTTAGAGATTTGTAAAGGAAAAGTATTCTGTAAAGAGTAACAAATATTTATGGAATGACTTAAAATACTGTCTCAGTTCATCTTCGCAATTCTTTCTGGTAAATATTTTCATTTTAAAGATGAAGACATTGAGGTTCAGAGGTTATCTTGCCTAAGCCAAAGGGCAGAGTCAGGATTAAAACTCAGGTTTGTCTCACTCCAATGCCAATAGACCACACTGCCTCCTAAACATTTAACTACTGTTTTCAAAACAAGGACATTGGGAGGAATAAAATAAAACAGGAACTTACTTGTTGGAAAGAAAAAACTTAACAGAGCTTCCCAGGCAGCAGTTTCTTCCAGAGGTTGTCCATTAGCATTTTCATTGCTCCACAGAATATATTCACTTGGAGACACAGGATTCGAGAACCCTTAAGAAAAGTGAAATTATTAATCCCAACATATAACGTATTTATCACTTTCTTTGACCCTTTAAAAGTAATTACCTGTGCTTAAGTTAAATATGGAAAGTCTAAGAGCTAACAGACACTGCATTTAAAACCCGTAACAGCTTAGGTACAATTAATAATCAGAATATGTTTTTGCTGTGAAACTGAAAAATTGAGTATTAAGTTTAAATAAATTAATTAAAAAATAAATAAATTTCAAAATGCTTAAGCTGTAGGCCGACACATCCCACTGTTGCACTGTAAACTAATTTACAATAGTGAACTTGCCTCTGACAGTCTTGACATTCGGAGGCCCAATCAATTAACAACTTGGAAACAGTATGTATTCCAACTAAATCAGGCCCCATCACAGAAACTCTTGGCAAATATGTTGGCTTCTTTATTTACGAATAAAAATCAAGGCCTTAGACACTGTAAACCTTCCTTATCTTTCCTCACTACTTCAACCAACTTGCTTTTAGTTTTATTTGCATGATTCCCTCCTATATAAGAGGAGAGGATATCCATCCTCATTCCCATGACATGGATTTGTCCATATCATTAAATATTTTCCAACACTATCTTTAATAACCTTACAGTATTACATTATACGGCTCTATTATAAATGAGTTAATAATTTTCCCCATACAAAGACATTTAAGTTTTTTACAATTTACTGATATTATGAAGAACACTGCCTAGAAGAACACTCATAGATACAGAGAACAGACTGGTGGCTACCAGAGGCGTGGGGTGGGAGAAACGGGTTCAGCGGGTCAAAAGGTACAAACTTTCAGTTATCAATTAAATAAGTCCTGTGATAATGTAATGCATATTTAAAAGTTGCTAAGAAAGCAAATCTTTTAAAAAATATATATATTTATTTATTTATTTATTTATTTATTTATTTATCTGTATGTGGGATCTTCATTGCAGCATGTGGGATCTTTTAGTTGCAGCATGTGGGATCTAGTTCCCTGACCAGGGATCAAACCCGGGCCCCCTGCATTAACCACTGGGCCACCAGGGAAGTCCCAAGAGAGTAAATCTTAAAAAGTTCTCATAACCAGAAAAAAAAAATTTTGTAACTGTGTATGGTGACAGATGTTAACTAGACTTATTGTGGTGATTTCACAATATACACAAATATCAAGTCATTATGTTGTACACCTGAAACTAATATAATGTTAGATGTCAATTATACCTCAATAAAAAAAAGAAAAAGAAAAAATAAAGAACTCTGCAATGCAATGATTTATCACTGTAGCTATATATTTGCAGATACTCATGAAAAGTTCCTTAGGATAAATTAAGGAATGGCTATTGACCTTGGTCACACTACCCTCCAGTAAGGCTGCCCCAAGGTATACATCTACCAGCAGTGAAGGCAGTGCCAATATTCTTGGACCCTCACCTTTTTTGTTGTTTGTCAGTTTGATGGCCAAACTAATGTTACCCCTTGTTTTAATTTGCACCTTTAGTCATCAGTGAACTGATCTCCTTCATATATTTGTTGTGTAATAGAGAACTTAACCCTTAATCTGCCACATATATTGTAAATATTTTTCAAGGTAGTCAGCTACGTTTGTATTTTTTATGGTGTTTTAAGAAATTCAAAAGTTTAAAATGTTTTATGTAATCAAATGTATCAATCTCTTCCATTACTATTTCTGCCTTTCAGGTCATGTTTTAAATGGCATTGTTGATCTTTTAAAGAATGTCACCTGCCATTACAGTAAACAAAGGATGTAGCCGGCCACATCCACCAAGCCATAAGTCACTGAGCCGCCACAGACGGTGCACCCTGAGCGGATTCAGGATGGAGAAAAGCAGGATACTGGCCCTAGATAGTTAAGATGCATATCAAGGGAATGATTTCAATAAGCCCAGACTCTTGCATCTTCCCATACACAGAAAAGCGCTAAATTCATTAACTTGAGATGCCTGGTTTTTCTTTAATTAGCAGAAATCTTTTGATCTTTGACTATCTGGGTGTTTTTTTGTTTTTGTTTTGTTTTTGCCAAAACTCCTATATCCTGGCTCCTCCCTTACCTCTGTGGAACAGTCCCTCAGAGCTATCTGAGAGGCTGTTTCCTGGGCTTAAGTCCTCAGAAAGTCAGCCAAATAAAACATAATTCTCAAATTTTAGGTTGTGCATATTTTCAGTTGACAGCATTCTACACTCTAATACTTCCTTCTAACACTTTTACAGTTTCACTTTTTATATTTAAATCTTTAATCCACCTCGAAAATATTTTGGAGTATGTTATGAAGTAGGGACACATGTTTTCCAGTTTTCCTAATACCATTTATTAAATCCATCCTTTCCTACTTATGACATCACCATCATATTCTAAGTCCTTAGTCATAGATTTGTTTCTTGACTCTCTATTCTGTTCCACTAATCTATCTGTTCATGCACCAATACCACTGTTATAATTTACCTTGTATTATCATATGTTTTAATAACTGGATCTGGCAATCTTTTCATTAGTCCTCATTATCAAAATTTTATTCTCAACTCTGAAGAATTTTTTAGATGAAACTTAGAATCATTTTGTCAAATCAAAAAATCCTAATAATATTTTTATGGTAATTATGTTCCTTATTTAACAGTCATTCAAAAAACATTTATTGTGTGCCTCATGTACTAGGCATGAATTTACTTAAATGTAGACTCATTTGGAGAGAACTGATAACAGTACAAAATTATCTCACCCAAGAATCTCACTCATTCAAGTCTCTTTTTATCTCCCTGAGTATACATTTATAGTTGCATTCATATAGGCCCTGTACCGTTCTTATTACACTTATTTCCATATGTCAAACATATTTTGTTGTTATGTTATGAATATGCTATCATAAGAATATTCACTTATCATTTTTAAATCTCCTTTATATCAATAATAATATTCTCTTTCTTATTTTAATGAGACCAACTTCCATACATAAACACTTGAATGTGTATTCTCAGCCTGTAGGGTACTTTATTATAATATGAACTTATTATATGAATATGAACTTTATTATACATGTTAAATCAAGCTAACTTGTATTATTCAAATGGTCAATATCTTTATTTTTTCTATCAAGGACTAAAATATATGTATCATAGTCTCCCACTACGATTGTAGATTTGTCCATTTCTACTTGAAGTTCTAAAACCATTTTTTAATATATTTCAACACTATGCATAAGTGTTCATTCATTACAGTTTTATCTTCATTGTGTAGTACATATCTTGACAATATCTTGACAAAACCCATTTTTTCCTGTTTGTTTTCTCCTAACCCCTACTCGTTCAATAACTATGTATTTAATGCCTACTATATTCGAGGTTTTGGGGATACATCAGTGAACAAATCAGATAAGATCCCTACCCTCATAAAGCTTACAATATAGTGGAGAAAACAAACAAAAAAGTAAACTAACAAATTAAAAAATTACAAATTGTAATGCATGCTATGAGGAAAGTGGATACCAATACAATATAAGGTAGGGGACCTACTTTAAATAGGGGCTGGCCTCTCTGAGATGATATTTCAGCTTAAAAAAAGAAAAAAGATTAGAAGAAACTGGCCATACAAAGGGCTTGGAAGAGTGCTTCCAGCACAGGGAACAAGAAGGGAGACTAATATTGCCAGCCATACTTTGCCAGATTAGAAGGCTCACTGCCCTACATTATACAGGAAAGGAGCTACAGTTGGAAGCAGCCTTCACAGGACCTGTGTTCTGTACTGCCATTTGCTCACTCAGTGCCCCCCTTGCACAATTGACTGTTCTTGTCAACATGCCATCTGAAGGAAGTATTGGCTGGCAGTAGCACACAGTGACCTGAGTCTCCATACTAGGTTATCTTCTGCATGGGGTGTGCTCTCTGGAGTCCCTCTAGGATGGAGATTCATCTCCAGCTCAAAGTACCCTAGCCTCTAGACCCTGCCAGACAGGCTTGGCTTCAGCTGAAGTGAAACACGGGTTGCTGCGACTTCTCTCATTAGTGTCTGGCCTGGCCTTCTTTCTATCTTTCAGAAATCCCTCCAGATTTCTAGCATATCAATAAAGATAGCACCTGGGACTTCCCTGGTGGTCCAGTGGTTAAGCCTCCGTGCTCCCAATGCAGGGGGGCCCAGGTTCGATCCCTGGTCAGGGAACTAGATCCCACATGTGGCAATTAAGAGCCCGCATGCCGCAACTAAAAAGATCCTGCACGCCGCAACGAAGATCCTGCGTGTCGCAACTAAGACCCAGCTCAGCCAAAATAAATAAATAAATAAATAATTTTTAAAATTAACAAAAACAGGATCAAACTACACATTAACTAAAAAAAATGTTTTTAAAAATAAAATAAAAATAGCACCCTTCTTGGTTCTCTGGGTTTTCAACTATTACAGATCTTTTGGTCACTTCGATGGGTACAAAAGAAGGAGGCAACTAAACATTTACTCAGAAAAGCACCATCAGCAGCAGCCTGAACCCAAAGCCTTCTGCATGTTTAACCTGCTCTCTACCACTGGTTTCTTCCCTACTCTGAAAGACAATTATTTATAAATTAACTTGAGCACTATTTCCCAAAGTGTGGCATAAGTACCATCAGCATTACATGCGCTGATTTTAGGTGGAACACAGTTGAATATTTATGGATGTATTTAATTTTCGCTATTTAGGTATTTATTATGAAAAGTGTAGAAAAAATATACATGACTAGTATATCAAAACTACCATGACACCAAACATCATTTACCATATGGCAAACCTTTCTAAAATCCCCTTTGACATTCCTGTTCTTTCATTACTGGAAGCAACTGTCCTTTCCTCTCTCCAAAATCTTCCATCAGCCAGTGCCCAGGTCTTTTCAGAGCTTCCTCTTCACCTTATTAAGCTCCAGCCTCTTTCCCCTCCCCCACTGTTATTCATATGCAGAATAATTCCATCCCCTATGCTTCTAATTTGCATCTGTACACTCATTAAGCTCAGCAAATAAAAGACTAGGAGGCAGCATCCCTAAATGGCAGCAAGAAATGGTAAAGAACCAATTATGTTTCCCTGTCGCAAAGAATTTTTATTTTTTAATTTCCCTGTTACCAAAAAAAGACTGAAAACCTAACTACATTTCAAAGGAAAAAAAAAAAAGCAGACTCAAAGCTGTGGGCTTCATGGGCATGTGACCTATGCAATGTACAGAATGTGGCTCTTAAAACGGTTCCACACTTGGTTTAATGTTTTGCTACCATCTTGAGATTCATAATACATTTTGAACAAGGGATCCCCACATTTTCATTTTGCAAATCATGTTGCCAGTCCTGCTCTGCAGTGAGGTCTCTCAGATGAGGAACTGAATTAAAGGGCGAAGAGACAGAATGTGAACAGTAGCTAACGGTATCAGCTTGAAGAGGATTCTGCTAAGACTTAAGTTGAGGGTCTACCTATGCCGCAGTCTTTTCTGGGCCTTGTCCTCAAATAGACCTGAATTTGCATCTTGGCTCTGCCACATACTGGCTGGTGAACTTGGGCAAATCAGTAAACTTCTCTTTGCCTCAGTTTACTCATCTGCAAAATGGGAATGATATTTATTTTGAAGAATTGTGAGTATTAAATGAAGTCATACACAAAGTGCTTAGTACAATGTAAAATGAGTAAATATTTTATCATATATCTTTCATTTTTTAATTGTTTCTAATTTTAAATTTAATAACATTACTTTGTTTTCACGATATTTATTTTTATAAATAATTCTCTTAATCGCAAATATGACCAGTTTCCCATTTATAACGGTGCTATAGTTTCCTTTTAAAATAAATATATTTATTTAAAAAGTGAGGCAATTTAAAGAAAAATATGAATAACTGATAGCATTAAGATAACAAAGAACTGTGAAGGTGTTATACAAACGACTGAGGCAGGAGAAACACCTGTCTAGTGAAATCTCCTCAATTTTTAGACAAGATAACTGAAGCCTAAAGAGGCAAAATGCCTCATCAAAAGTCACACAGCAAGTCAGTGGCAGAATCATGACAACTCAGGTCTCTTAACTCCTAGATCAGGGCTCCTCCAACTACACCACATACACAAATGGTTAAAGCAAGACCAAACTTGGTGCCTAGTGTGGTACAAGGCAGTCAATCAGACCTATGTAGGTGCACTGCCTCACTCACTCCCCAAAATAACAGATAAATGAAGTATTAATATAATAATATAGAAACCAGTCACGTGGTTTTTTCCTATGGAGATAAAGCATTCTGAAAATATTACCTATTAGTCAATCTTTATTTCTCTCTCTCGTTTTTAATCTCCCCAAAAAGGATGTGCAATAAGGACTGACCCAACAAGTTACAGAGAATTGGTGGAGGAGATGGGATCAAATTCCTAGTCCTGATCTACTAGTCTCTTCATCCTGTATGCCACTAGTCTATATGCCTTATGCATAAAAGTAACCTTAAAAACAAGGTCTAAAAGACTATACAACCTGGAGCTCTCCCAGAGTTAATTCAGATCCCTCAACCTCAATTCTCCTTGGTGGCATTAAATCTAAGAGAACTCAGAAGGGTCTATCTAGAAAGAAGGGAAATTTTAGCTCTGGGACCAGATGCCCTGCTTTCACTGCAATACTCCAGGGGCATGGCCAAATTATTTTACCCCTCAGTGTGTATTAGTTTGCTAGGGTCACTGTAAGAAAGCACCATAAACTGGGTGGCTTAAAACAATAGAAATTTATCGCCTCAACAATTCCAGAGGCCAGAAGCCCAAAATCAAGTCCAGAATCAAGATCAACCAATAGGGTTGGTTCCTTCTGAGAACTGTGAGGGAAAGCCTCTCTCCTTGGCTTGTAGATGGCTGTTTTCTCCCTGTGTCTATTCATATAGTCTTTCTACTAACAATGTCTACCTCTGTGTCCAAATTTCCCCTTTTTACAAGGACACCATTCATACTGGACTAGGGCCCACCTCACTTTAACTTGATTACCTCTATAAAGACCTCATCTCCAAATAAGGTCACATTCTGAAGTGCTAGGGGTTAAACGTCCAACATTTTTTGTTGTGGGGGGGGACACAATTCAACCCATACCACAATGAATTTAGTTACATTAATTAAGTTAAATCATTTTAAATACAAAATGATATTTAATCCATCCAGTCACATATTACCTCCTGAGAATCTGGGACATCTGACAACATTAAGAATGAATCATGGATTATTTTAGGAGAAAACATGTTAAACTTATATTGGAAAAAGTCCTCATGGAAATAAAGAAATCACACTGAATAACAGTATTCTCTTTTTATAACAGTTCTACTCAAAATAGGAGTAGAAAATGAAGAACTCACAGACTAAGAAAATAACATGTACAATTTATAGTTTTGTTTCTTAAATTACGTTTTCAGAGAATGAAAAAGCTCTGTTTGTAAGGTTCTCAGCTTTATTTGTAACTAACATTTATAAATACAGTAAAACTAATTCAGAAATACATTGTATTTTAGATGAATAGTAGGAAAAATAAATATGGATAATTTGAAGTAATATGATTTGTGGATGATCATTTAAAAGGCATCTTAAAATGTTTTTCAAAGAGTAGGAATATTTTTCTAACTTATTTAAAATAGTTGATAAAAGAATGCATAACATATACTTTATTTAACACTGAATTTCATCCCCAAGCAGCTGTGACACAGTATATAGTGGTCTCTGTTCATTTTACTTAACAATGCCTCTGCCCAATTTTTGCTTCCTTCTTTGACTGTGGGAGGACCTTGGCTGAGGAGATGGAAGACCTCTGGGGATGGCAGGGAGAGAGAAGTCATTGAGATTAGAGGTGGGGATGATGGAAGGTCTTTGGGCTTGAAGCTGGAGCTTGAGGGAGGGAGGGAGGGAGGAATACTATGGGAAAGCCAAGTCCTTTATGTAGAGGAGGAGATAGAATACCATTGTGAGGTAACTGGGAGGGAGGGCAGGCCAAGGGAGGTAAGGTAGAGAAGGCCCTTTTTTGAGAAGGCTATCTTGGAGCTAAGGAGAGAAGGCTGCGGGGAAAGAAAAAGTATTTGAGTGGGGGGCAAGAAAGATCTGGAGGAGGGGGGGGCTTCCCAGGTGGCGCAGTGGTTGAGAATCTGCCTGCCAATGCAGGGGACACGGGTTCGAGCCCTGGTCTGGGAAGATCCCACATGCCGCGGAGCGACTAAGCCCGTGAGCCACAACTACTGAGCCTGCGCGTCTGGAGCCTGTGCTCCACAACAAGAGAGGCCACGATAGTGAGAGGCCCGCGCACCGCGATGAAGAGTGGCCCCTGCTTGCCGCAACTAGAGAAAGCCCTCACACAGAAACGAAGACCCAACACAGCCAAAAATAAATAAATTAATTAATTAAATTAAAAAAAAAAAAGATCTGGAGGAGGAGGTGGGAAAGACTTTGAGTGAGGAAAGTGAGGCAGCAAGAGCATTGAGTAGAAGGAGGAAAAGAAGACTTTTGAGGAAGGAGAGAGTAGCTTTGGCTGGTGAGGGAAGAGAAACCTGTGAGTGGGGAGAATGGGGGGCCTTTGGAGGGCTGAAACAGGCATCTGAGAGGGGGGTGAGCAAAGGTCTCAAGGAGGGTAAATAAGAAGGGAAGGGAAGGATTTTGACTGAGGAAGAGAAGGGCTCTGTGAAGGTAGGTTAGAGAGAGGACAATGTGACGTAAGAGAATGAAGGCATTTTAAGAGGGACGTGAGGGGGACTTCCCTGGTTGTGCAGTGGTTAAGACTCCACATTCCCAATGCAGGGGGCCCAGGTTCGATCCCTGGTCCTGGAACTAGATCCCACATGCATGCCGCAACTAAGAGTTCACATGCCACAACTAAGGAGCCAGCGAGCCGCAACTAAGGAGCCCGCCTGCCGCAACTAAGGAGCCTGCAAGCCACAACTAAGGAGCCCGCCTGCCTCAACTAAGACCCAACACAACCAAATAAATGAATAAATAAATAAATAAATAAAAGGGAGGTGAGGGAGTGAAGACCTTGAGTGAGGGGAGTAAAGGGCTTTGTGAAATAAGGAAGAAAGGCTTTTGAGTGACGGGAGAGAAGGCCTGTAAAGTGAGCAAAGGAAAGTCATTGTGGGGACGTGAAGAATGAAAGGACCTTGACTGAAAGTTAAGAAGAACTTTTGGAGTGGTGATGAAGAAAGGAAAGCATTTCTGAGAGTAAGAGAGGAAAGGGATTTGTGAAGTGAGGTGACAGACGGAAGGTCTTTGTGAGCATAGGTAAAGGAGGAAAGTTCTTTGAGTAAGGAGGTGAGAGAGTTTAGTACTATGTGAGGAGAGGGAATTTCCTACTTTGTGAAAGGACTGGAAGGAAGGAGGTCTTTCAGGGGAACAAGTGAAGAAGGGAAGTCATTTGTGAGGGTAGAGGAGGCAGGGAAGGCAACCATGAAAGAAGGGAAGGCCTCTGTGAGAGGAATTGAGCAAGGAAAGTCCTTGAGAAGGGAGGTGATGGGGAAATGAATTTGAGAGGTGAGGTAAGGAGGGTTAGTAAGGTGAGGTTAGGGGTGGAAGAGCTTTAAGAGAGGAGGTGATGGAGGTCAGCACTTTGAGTGGTGCGGTGAGGGAAATTAGTACTTTGTGATGGGAAACAATAAAAAGGCCTTAGGAGAAATGAGGGATGGAAGTCATTCATGAGGGAAAGAGGGCATTTGTGTAAGTTGGTGAGGGGATTTAGTAGTTTGTGAAAGGAGGCTAGGGAAGGAAGACCTTTCAGAGAAGACCTAGTATAAGTAAAGAGACTGAAACACTAATCAAAACCTCCCTAAAAAGAAAAGTCCAGGAGCAGATGGCTTCATTGGTGATTTCTACCAAACATTTAAAGAAGAATGAATACCAATCCTTCTTAAACTCTTCCAAAAAATAGAAGAGGGAACACTTCTTAACTCATTCTACGATGTCAGCATTAATCTGATACCAAAGCCAGACAAAGATACCACAAGAAAACTACAAACCAATATCACATATGAATACAGATACAAAATACTGGCAAACCAAATGCAACAGCATATTAAAAAGAATATACAAAATGATCAAGTGGGGTTTATCCCAGGAATCCAAGGATGGTTCAACATAAGAAAATCAATGGAACACACCACATTAATAGAATGAAGGAAAAAAACTCACATGATCATCTCAATTGGTGCAGAGAAAGTATTTGGCAAAATCCAACACCTTTTATGATAAAATCACTCACTCAGCTACGAATAGAAGGGATTTTCCTCAATAGATACGAAGCATTTATGAAAAATCAACAGCTAACATCATAATCAACAGTGAAAGGCTGAAAGCTTTCCTTCTAAGATCAGGAGCAAGATAAGGATGCCCACTTTTGCCACTGCTATTCAACATTGTATTGGAAGTTCTAGCCAGAGCAATTAGAACATGAAATAAAAGGCATTCAAAATGTAAAGGAAAAATACAACTATCTATTCACAGATCAAATAATTATATATGCAGAATATTTTTTACAGTTCACAACAAAACCTACTAGAGCTAATAAATTCAGCAAGTTGTAGGGTACAAGATCAACACGCAAAAAGCAGTTGTGCTTCTATATACCAGCAATAAACATTCCAAAAAGGAAATTAAGAAAACAATGCCATTTACAATAGCATCCAAAAGAATAAAATTTCTAGTAATAACTTTAACCAAGGAGGTTAAAGACTTGTACAATGAATACTACAAAACACTGCTGAAATAAATTAAAGAAGATATAAATAAATGGGAAGACATGCCATGTTCATGGATTGAAAGACTTAACACTGTTAAGATGGCAATACTGCCCAACATGATCTACAGATTCAATACAATCTCTATAGGGACTTCCCTGGTGGTCCAGTGGCTAAGACTCCGTGCTCCCGATGCAGGGGGCCCGGGTTCAATCCCTGGTCAGGTAACTAGATCCCACATGCCACAACTAAGAGTTTGCATGCTGCAACTAAAAAAATTAAAAAGACCCCACATGCTGCAACTGAAGATCCCGCACATAGCAACGAAGACCCGGCACAAACAAACAAATAAATAAATAAATAGAAAAGTGCTTTAAAAAAATATACAATCTCTATAGAAACTCCAGGGGCCTTTTTGCATAAATGGAAAAGCTAGTCCTCAAATTTATATGGAATTGCAAGAGGTCTTGAATGTTCAAAACAATATGAGTAAGGAACAAAACTGGAGGAATCACATGTCCCAATTTCTCAACTTTCTACAAAGCTATAGTAATCAAAAGAGTATGGTACTGGCATAGGGATGGACACACAGACCAACAGAACAGAACTTAGAGTCCATCAATAAACCCATAGGTCTATGGTCAACTGATTTTCAACAAGGGTGTCAAGACTATTAAATGGGGAATGAATAGTCTCTTCAACAAATGGCACTGAAATAACTGGATATTCACATGCAAAAGAATGACGTTAGACCCCTAACATATGCCATAAACAAAAATTAATACAAAATGGTTCAACAACCTAAATATAAGGACTAAAATCATAAAACCCTTAAAAGAAAACCTAGGCATAAATCTTCATGACTTTGGATTTGGCAATGGATTCTTAGATATGACATGAAAAGCACAAGTGTCAAAAGTAAAAAAAAAAAAACAGATAAAATTGGACTTCCTCAAAATTGAAAACTTTTGTGCATCAAAAAAGCTATCAAGAAAGTGAAAAGAAAACCTACAGAATGAGAGAAAATATTTACAAATCACATATCCAGAGTATATGAAGAACTCTTACAACTAAATAACAAAACCACAAACAATCCAGTTTAAAATAGTCAAATGATTTGAATAGATATTTCTGCAAAGAACATATACAAATACCCAGAAGCAAATGAAAAGATGCTCAACATCATTAGTCACTACAGAAATACTAATGAAAACCACAATAAGATACCACTTCACTCACACTAGGATGGTGATAATCAAAAAGAGGGGGTGGTAACAAACACTGGTGAAATGGAGACCCTCATACACTGTCAGTGGGAATATAAAATGGCTCAACCACTCTGGAAAAGTTTGGGACTTCCTCAAACAGTTCAACATGGAATCCCCATATGTCCCGGCAATTCCACTCCTAGGTATATGCCCAAGAGAACTGAAAACATACTGACACAAACATCTGTACATGAACATTCATAACAATATTATAGCCAACAGCTGGAAACAGCCCAAATGCCCATCAATCTGATCAACGGATAAACAAAATGCAGTATATGCATACCACAGAATAGTATTCGGCGGTAAAAACGAATGAAGTACCAATACATATACAACATGCCCAACTCTCGAAACCATTATGCCAAGTAGAATAAGCCAGACACAAGGAAGGACAAATATTCTATGTTCCCATTTATAAGAAATGTCCAGAACAAATCCAGAGAGACAGAAGTAGACTGGTGGGGGTCAGGGGCTGGGAAATGAGGAATAACTGCATTCTCAGTGGGTGTGGGTTTGAATTCGGGGTGATGAATTGAGATAGAGGTGGTGGCTGCTCAACGTTTAAATATCTAAATGCCACCGCATTGTTCACGACCAAATAGTTAACTTTAGGTTCCGAGAATTTCACCTCCGTTTTTTAAAAAAAGGCGGGAGGTGAGGGGGTAGGGTTTTGTGAGGACAAGTGGGGAGGGAAGGGAGGGAAGGTGCTTCTGAAGGGAGATAAGAAGGGAAGCTGTTTGTCGTCGGACGGGAGGGCAGACGCAGTGGGAGAGACGGATGGCCTTCGCGCTACCGCGCAGAGCCCCGCCCTTCGGCGCCCTCCCCTCACCCTCCCGTCCCCCCGAGGGGCCCTCGCCCGGTGTACCCCGGGCGGCACTCACTGGCACTCAGGTAGTAGTAGCACAGCAGCAGCAGCAGGACCCAGACGCCGAACAAGAGCAGCCCGGAGTGTTTGCGGGCCCACACCTTCACCAGAGAGTGGCGCGTCGCGGCCTGGATGCCGCGCAGAGACCCCTGCGGGCCCGGCTTAGGCTTGTCCGCCGTGATGGCCTGCCGCTCGGGGGTACTGCCGCTGGTGGACCACCCCATCGCCAGGTTCTTCTCTTGTTTCCCCGCCCGACAACTGCTCAGCTTGCAGCGCGACCCCGCAACGCCCGGGTCTTCGACCAGGTCCTCCCCAGCATCAACCGCCCCTCGAAAAGCACGCCTCAGGGTCCCCGGTAAGCTGAGCTGCTGCCGCTCCGTCCGCCGCCCAGTACCCAGAAGCCCGCGGGGCGGTGACGCTTACGTGATACCCCCGGCAGCACGTGCGGCTGTCGTGCCGGGCCCAGGCCCCGCCCCTTCGTAATGGCCGGCTCTAGTGGCTTGTGCCCATGCGCTGCTCAAGGCCTGCACCTTCTAGGGTTTGTCAAACGTTGTCGAATGAATGAACGGGGCCCCCAAGGCCTGAGCCAGTAGCGGGACTGGAATCATACTCCAGCCATGGCTGCTAATTCCTCCTCAAATTCAGTCCTCTGACACCACTGTAGCCTCTACAGTCACCACAGGCAATCACTGCAGCACCGCCAGATAAATGTGGCTTTTTAAATGTAAATTTTCGTTATTTAAAATTAAATGGAATTAAGAAATCGCTTCTTCCTCAGTCCCAGTAACCCCATATCAAGTGCTCAGTAGCCACACATGGCTCAGGCGACCATATCTGACAGGGCGAAAACGGAGCATCTCCATCACGGCAGAAAGTTGTGATGGGCAGCACTGGACGTGAAGAGTGACGATCGTGAATATGGTAGATGTTCAGTAGGTTGCTACACTGTGGTAGGAGCTCTTAAGGGGAACAAGATGGTATTTGCCTTCGGAGACCTTAAGGTTGAGTCACAAATAAATGAAACAATAGGACAGTATGAGGACAAAGAGTGTGTGAGGAACACAAAAAAGTGACTCAGAACACTTCGATTTGATTCCCATCATTTGTCACCAGTGAATTGGGTGGCCCTAAGTGCCTTCCTTCTGCTGTGCCTTAGTGCAACACGTGTAAAATAAGACAGCATTGTCTCAGAGTCCCCTTTTGACTCTAAAATCTGACCCTTGGGCAAAATCCCATTAACTTGCTTTGTGTGGGCACATCTGCAAAAGCACTTTGTAGATGATGCTGGAACACTTGTTCATCTACCTCCGTCTAGTTTTCAAGGGATGTGAAACGACCCCCTTCAACTGCATTTCCATCTTCTTTCTTACTACATTTTACTCTGGCTTTCCAAATGGTTTTCTACTAATCATATTCTATTGTTCTTTCCAATGTTAATAAGCATTCCATAAGGGGAAGGAGGAAGGAAGTTTTCCTATGTAAATAATTCTGGAAATTTAGCGCACTCCACTCTACCGCCACATCTACGAGCAATTCATAATGCTCTTTAGTTTATTAAAGGAGCTGGCAGGAAAAGAAGCTGCTTTCCTTTCCTTTTATCTTTTCTTAATCTTTTTTTGGGGGGGGAGGGCCTCAGCTTTTCCAAAATTAATTTGACCAGAGGACACCTGTATTAACAGCTTTTGAAATTACTGCCTTCAACTGTGAGGAACAGGAAAGTGTCTGAGATTTTACTGTACTTCTGAGTAACAAGGCAGCCTGCCACAGTTTCGTAAATGCTGGCAGAAGATGCAAGACTACTGGGTCAGAGACAAAGGACAAAAGCTCCCCTAGACATTCAGACACTCGAGAGACCCATGAACAATCGCCTCCCAACAGCAAACTTGTTCATGTCATAGAACCCGTGGAAAATGATCGTATGACCAGGTACCACGCAGCTGCCCTGTGGGCTCAGGGATTAAGCTACAGCACACGGGTTGGAAACTCAGCTCTCTACCACCTCATGGGTTGTGCTCTCTGAGTCTTCGTTTTCCCTTCTGCAAATTATGGGCTGTGGACATCCTGATTGTGGAGATTCTTTCCAGCTCTGGCTTGCTGTGACTCGCACTTGACTGTAGCGTTTGGGGTTGCTGTCAACAGGCAAGGCATGGCAGTTTATGGCAACAATGCAATACTCGTGAGCAATCCACATTATGCCGCTAGAAATACACATTACTAACAAAAACTCAGGGGGACAAAATCTCTAAGATTAAGTCCGAGTACTTCCTGGTTTACAAAACACTAATTCGAGATTGGGGGGCAGGGCACAAAAAGCCATCCACTTTGTAGATTATCAGATGTAGATTTAAATCCTGCCCTGGCTTTCCTCTTTCATCCTATATTTTCAAAGGAACTAAATTTGATACTAGTCAACCTAGAGCTAATTAGGGAGGAAAATCTGTTGCATGGGCATGAATACAAGGACTGCTTCACAAGATGGTACATACCACTGCTCAGAATGTAACTACCATTCTTGTGGAAAATTGAGAATTGACACTTTTTAAAATATCACTACAGGCAGACATGAAAAGATGTTCAACATCAGGTAATCAGGGGAATGCAAATTAGTCAACAATGAGATAATTTATGCTCATCAGGTTGGCAAAAATTAATAAATATTCACAAGAATGTACAGAAATGGGAACTCAATCATTGCTGGTGGAGGTGCAAATGGATACAACCACTTAAGACAGCAATTTGACCACAACTTGAAAGGTTAAATATTCACATATTCCGTGACACACAAATTCCACTTTTAGGTATCTATCCTGTCACCCATGTGTACAAAGCAACATGTACAAGGGCATTCATTGTTATAATGAAAGCAACATAAAGGATGTCTCAGTAGGGAAATGGAAACAGATTGTTGTTCATTCCTATAATGTATTAATATATAGTACTTAATGATGGTTAGGATCAATCACCTTAGCTGACATAGTAATTCTTTTTTTTGGCGGACCTGCCTAGTGGCATAAGGTGGCAGTTTCAGCTTCTAATTCAGTGGAACCATTGTTGTGTTCCCTGAAAGAGATACTTCTCTCTTGAATAATAAGCTTCTAAAATAGCAGAAATCAGAGAATGAGAAGCAAAGTGCAAACATCTGTATAAGCATGTCATTAGGCATCATTCTCACCATCACTCCCTTAGTCCTTAGCCCCATGTATTCTGGTTCTGGGACAAACAGTGCCTTATGTTGATTACTGGTCCTGGTTCAGAGTGCACAACACATCCTGCAAGACAGCACCACAAACTTATAGGGTGCTTTCTCCTAGGTGGTGTCATAACTAGGTTTTTAATAGGTGATTTCATTGTTCTAGTAAGCCAACTTCTTTTTTTCCAGCTTTTTTGTGGTATAATTGACAAATAAAATTGTAAGATATTTAAAGTGTACACGTGGTGATTTGATATATACATACATTGTGAAAAGATTCGCACCTTCTAGTTAATTAAGACATTACCTCACAACTCTCTCTTTTTTTTGGTGAGAACATTTAAGTTCTACTCTTAGCAAATTTCAATTATACAATACAGTGTTATCAACTGTAGTCACCATGTTATACATTAGAACCTCAGACCTTATTCATCTTACAACTGAAAGTTTACCAACCTCTCCCTGTTTCCCCTACCCACCAGCCCCTGGCAACCACTTTTCTACCCTCTGTTTCTGTTTCCGACTTTCACTTTTTTTTTTTTAAGATTCTACATATAAGTGATACCACACAGCATTTGTCTTATTTCACTTAACATAATGCCCTCAAGTTCCATCCATGTTGTCACAAATGGCAGATTCCCTTTTTCCTTATGGCTGAATAATATTCCAATGTGTGTGTGTGTGTGTGTGTGTGTGTGTGTGTGTGTGTATCTCACATCATCTTTGTCCGTACTTCTTCAGGAGACCTTTCCTGACCCTCAGACCAGGTTAGAGCCCCTTCTTATACTTTCCTGTGAGGTTAGTGTGATTAGTGTGCTCCGAGGACAAAGAACAAGATAAACTCAAAGGGCCAATATTGCCAGAACAAAGGGCTACAGGACTCCTATCGCTCTGTCACAATGTGACCATTGCCATGTCCCAGAGCCCTCCCAAGCAGCATGCCCTGTCCCTTTACTATCCCATATAGTAAAGACATTTGCCCCATTTCTCTCCCGCTCAGCACACTGAAAGTATACCTACTCTGCCCAGTCAGCAGATGACTTACAGGTTCCCTGCCTATAAAAACAGACAAGCAACCCATGCATCATTGTCGACTCTCCCTGGCTACCAGCAAGTCGGCCCACTGTTCTTGCAGCCACCCTTTCCTTTAATAAGCTCTATCTTCCTTACATTCTGCCTTGTGTCTGGAAATGCTTTTCCAACCCGCGCTCGGACCACGACAGTTAGGTTATAACATCATGAATCCTCTGGTGCTTGAATGGGAAAAATAGAAGTCACAGTTGATTCAGAGAAAGATCTGATCCATGTTTACCGCCTCCTCCACTCACTCTTGCAGGACATCTTTCTGGTGGCTTTTCTTTGTTTACATTGAGTTGAATTTCGTCTGTCACGCAAACATGCTTCCAAACCTCTCATCCAATTTTACCACCTCATCCACAAGGCGGGAGAGTGGAGAATTTGTTGTCCCCTATCTGGAATTGGCATGGGACACCAAAGTGTCTAGAAAAGTCCCCAATCCTTCAGGGTTTCTGAGGGTGGCTAAAGAGAATAAAATGCCAATCTTGGTGCCTTAAAACAACAAAGGTTTATTGCTTGCTTACACTACCTGCCCGCCACAGGTTGGCAGGGGCACTCTGCTCACTGTCATCACTGAGACCTGGCCTGACAGAGGTGCCACTGCCTTGTCATGCCACCATCTCCACTTGAGCTTCCAAATTGCCGTGGCAGGGAGGCGAGCGCCGAGAATCACAGGGCCCTGGTCTTCAACGCTTTGGCCCAGAAAGGACACCTAGCCATTCTCTTTCCACCTCAATGGCCAAAGGAAGTTACAGGGCCATGCAGCACTCGAGAGAAGCACGTGCCCGGAAGGAAGCGAGAACCAGGAAATTTGGTGACGCCTAGAAACGTCTAACAGCAGCATCATTACAAACAGCTGTCCTTTACTGAGGATGAGCCATGTGCTGGGCACCCTGCTAAGCACGTTACATGCGTCCTCCTTACAGGCCTGAGGTAAGTGTCAATATCTCCATTTTTAGGGGAAACTGAGGTTCAGAGAGATAGATTGTGTGACCTTTTTGAGGCTGCAGGTGGTATTTAAGCTGGGGTCTGAACCTGTATGTCCATTGGCTGGCAGTCCAGTGCTGCCTCTCCTCCCACACACACCTGGCAGGTGAGTCTGGCCCTTCTGCGAATCACTACTGCATCACCTACGCTACACTGTAGTACCCAATGCCCTTTCCAGAACCCTGTGCTTTGGCACTTCTGATGCCCCTGTCCTGGCAAAAGTGGGAATAGAGTATTTTGGCAAACTCCTGTTCACCCCTTGCGATCCAATTCTAACCACATCT
This sequence comes from Balaenoptera musculus, assembly GCF_009873245.2. Lineage (NCBI taxonomy): Eukaryota > Metazoa > Chordata > Mammalia > Artiodactyla > Balaenopteridae > Balaenoptera > Balaenoptera musculus. The sequence continues at coordinate 123,018,572 of NC_045806.1, read as the reverse complement.
CTCCATGAAACTTCTCCTGACTTCCTCCTGCAGAATTCATTGTCCCAGGCTCAGCTGCCCTCAGCTCAGATCCCTAGCAGGACACTCATCACAAGCGTTTATTATTATTATCTGTTAACCTTCTTATTTCTTCCATTAGACTGTGGCTCCTTGAACAAGGGAACCATGTCCCATTTCTCTCTGTATTCCCAGGACAGGAGCAGAATAGCTTAAATACAGCCAACATTGGTTATACATACATGCCAGACACGGGTCTAAGTGCTTTACATACACTCACTAATTTCACTCTCATACCATTTCTTTTTTTTTTTTTTTAATAAATTTATTTATTTATTTATTTTTGGCTGAGTTGGGTCTTCGCTGCTGCGCGCGGGTTTTCTCTAGTTGCCATGAGCGAGGGCTACTCTTCGTTGCGGAGCACAGGCTCTAGGCATGCGGGCTTCAGTAGTTGTGGCACGTGGACTCAGTAGTTGTGGCTCACGGGCTCTGGAGCACAGGCTCAGTAGTTGTGGCACACGGGCTTAGTTGCTCCGTGGCATGTGGGACCTTCCTGGACCAGGGCTCCAACCCGTGTCCCCTGCATTGGCAGGCGGATTCTTAACCACTGCGCTACCAGGGAAGTCCTCTCATACCATTTCTATAAGGTAGGTACTATTATTAACATCATCTGTTTTTTATGGATGAGGAAATTTAATGTATAGAGTTTAAAAAACTTGCCCAAAGGCTCATAAGTAGTAAAGAGCTGTGCTGAGATTAGGACTCAGGGAGTGTAAGCCCAGAGCCTAAGCCTGCTTAGCAACTATGCTACTGCTCAAAACTTCTTCCAGCTCATATCTCAGCCCTTTGCTCCTGAACACTTCATGTGTTTTTTTGTTGTTTTTTTTTTTTAAAGAACATTCTCTTGGGCTTCCCTGGTGGCGCAGTTGTTAGGAATCCACCTGCCAATGCAGGGAACATGGGTTCAAGCCCTGGTCCGGGAAGATCCCACATGCCGTAGAGCAACTAAACCCGTGCGCCACAACTACTGAGCCTGCGCTGTAGAGCCTGCGAGCCACAACTACTGAGCCCACGTGCCACAACTACTGAAGCCCGCACACCTAGAGCCTGTGCTTCGCAACAAGCGAAGCCACCCCAATGAGAAGCCCGCGCACCACAACGAAGAGTAGCCCCCGCTCGCTGTAAGTAGAGAAAGCCTGTGCGCAGCAACAAAGACCCAATGCAGCCAAAAATAAATAAATAAAATAAATTTATTAAAAAAAAGTTCTTAAAAAAGAACATTTTCTTACGTAATCATAGTACAATTCTCAAAACTGGGAAATTAGCATTGTCCTACTATGTAATCTACTTTATTCATAGCCAAATTTCCCAATAATGTCCCTTATAACAAAAGACAACAAGATTTTCTGGTTCAAGAGCCAATCCCTGATCACATATTGCATTTAACTGTCATGTCTTCTTAGTATCATTTGATTGCAAACAGTTCCTCAGTATCTGTCTTTCATGACCTTGATAGTTGTGACGAGCACAAGCCATTTATTCTGTAAAATGTCCATTTTGTAAGCTTGTCTGATGTTTCCACATGATTAGATTCAGCTTATTAATTTTTTTAGCTGGAACACTACTGAAGTGTGTTGTGCCCTTGTGCATCATATGAGGAAGCACATATCTATCTGTCCCTGTAATTACCTTTCATGCTAATTTTTCTGTCTGCCAATGTCTTTTTCTTGTGTATCTCCAGCATCAAATGCCAAAGTCTGCCTGACTCATGGTATATGCTTAATAAACATTAGTTGAATGAATAAATCTCCCTTCCTCTAAAAGAAAGCTATAGGGGTTTCCCTGGTGGCACAGTGGTTAAGAATCCGCCTGCCAATGCTGGGGACACGGGTTCGAGCCCTGGTCCAGGAAGATCCCATGTGCCGTGAAGCAACTAAGCCTGTGCTCCACAACTACCAAGCCTGCACTCTAGAGCCCAGGAGCCACAACTACTGAGCCCACATGCCACAACTACTGAAGCCCGCGCACCTAGAGCCCGTGCTCCGCAACAAGACAAGCCACTGCAATGAGAAACCCGCGCACCGCAGCGAAGAGTAGGCCCCGCTCGCCACAACTAGAGAAAGCCCGTGCGCAGCAACAAAGACCCAATGCAGCCAAAATTAAATAAATTAAATAAATAAAAAAAGAAAGCTATAACTCAAGCCAAAAATCTGTGAATCATAATGCTAGTTTCTTCACTCTCCTTTTCCCCCACAAGTAATAATCACTAAGTCCCACTGATTCTATGTCCTAAATATCATAGTAATCCCACCTTTCTCCATTCTCACTGCCATTGCATTGGTTCATTATTCCAACATCCTAGCCTCCCTGCCTCCAGTCCTGACCCCTTTAATCTATCTTTGGAAGGTGAGTTAAAGAAAACACCACTATATCATGGAGAATGGGCACAATAATAGGTTTAATTGGGGTAATTTACCAGCCCAAGTGTTAGTAAGATGAGGTAGGTGGTTTTGAGTTCTGTCAGTATCCCACAGTGAGACCTTTGGGGACGGAAATTGATTGGCTTTTTCAGTGGGGTTTCTGAAGTTGGTGAGGATGGCAAAGAAGACGTTGTGAAACAAGGAGGGTCCTAAATAAGAGTACGAAGTTCATCATGAAAACTAGAGTTTTCTGAAACCTCTAGTCATGGACTCCAGACCAAGCCATGAGAAAAAGATCCCAGGGCTTAGATGGGGAGTGGTTTAGAGCCCTGTGGCCAGCTCCTACAGCTTGCAGTGAGGTATTCAGCCAGAAGCTGGCCACAGTACACACTGCCTAGTCAGTAAATAACCCAAAGCTACGCAGATATCCAACACAATCAGAGGTAAGGAGGCAAGAGTATCTTTGGTAGTGAAACTCCCAGCTATCTCTTTGGTAATCTCCCAGGTGAGCCTTAGAAACACCTCTTGATGGGGGAAAATGCATGTAAAATGGTGATGAACTGCGTCCATAATGCCCCCAAGGACAGCCTACTGATTGCACCAGAGGCTGGGCATATATAGCCTGTGCCCACTGGATCTTTGATTACCGAAGAGTTGTGTCGCTACCTGCACGAAGAGGGTCACCCTGTGTCCAAGTGGGAGGCAGTGGAGGCAAGGGAGGCTGTCTTAGCACACAGAAGATCTAGTCCTGGAAGTGGGTGGGAAGCACATAATGTTGCTTTGAGTTGGGTCCATGTTGGATCCTCTGCATCCATTTAGCATGGACATCACAGGATATGGACACATGAGTGTAGAAGGCAAAGGCAAACAGTGGCTGAGGCCACTGCCTGGTAGAAGTGATACCTGAGGCATTGTTTGAGAGTGGGATGCTGATAAGATCCCTCACAGACAATTGAAGTTGGGGGTGACATATCTAGCTTTGTGATAGTTGGCACTATGGTCACTGCCCCAGACAGGTACAGTCTGTCCATATCTGGATTAGGAAAACGGAGAAGTTATTCACTCCTCAGGGCTCTCCTTGCTTCACAGGCTTGGATCTGTCTGTGCCTCACCAGCTGGGGCCCGTGAGCTACCCTCAGGAATGAACCAGACCTGATTTTCTATCCTGGAATGAAAAGCTGCACAGAGACCTGGGCTAACAATTCCTTTACCCAAGGCAGTCTGTTCAGATTAAGGAAGATGGCTTCAGGACAAAGGCGACTTTGTTCATCAGCATAAAAATCACAGAAGTATCCCCCAACTTTCAGTGGAGGTGTGTGGCAAACCCAACGTCAGAGTTGTCTGCCCAGTGGGAAAGGACGCCAGATGCCATTCCGAATTTGTGTTTATCTACATTTCTGTGATCCATGCAGTAAAATCTTCTTAGATACTCAGCATGGTCAGTGCAGGTCCAAAAAAGGAGGGAAGTTATTATTATGTAGTATGGCAGCCAGGCAAGTGTGCCCCTCCAGTCCGTTGTGGAGAGCACGATTGCCTGACAGCCCCATGGTGATGCCCTGCAGGATCCACCACTGTGTTTGTGCCAAGGCCGTATTTCCTATAGACTACTTGCAGTCAGTAATTGAGCACGGTGGAGGTACAAATGCAGATTCGGCTCAAGAACTCCCCATCTGCCTGCGATACTTGGAACTGCAGTATAGTCTAAGATCATTCTTACCCAATTCTCCTTACTTCCTTTTCCTTCATAGATGTCAGATCTGCATCATGGTCTGAAATCTCTATTGACCTTCTCTGGCATGTGGCAAAGGTAGTCCGTCAGAGCCTTCACTCTATGTGTGCTATGTGATTGGAGGAGGTGGGCGGCAACCCTATACCTAGAGAGTGCGTCCAGACTATGGAGGGGCAGGGGGGCTGTGAAGTATATCTGCCAGTGTGAGCCAGTCCTGTCTTTTGCGGTATGACCAAGCTAACCCTGAATTACATGCTTGTGTAGCTGCCACCAAATGCAGGCTCTGGGGGTGCCAGTAGCTTCTTTGTATGTCAAATGACAACCCTTCATGGTGCTTCTGTTACTGTGGTGGGTCTGGATATGGATCCCGTAGGTCAATATGGCTATGATGGCTCACAGGCCCAGATGAGTTTCTCACTGTAGATGCTTTGCTTTTCTCAGGATGTGCTCTTTTCTAGGAGACAAGTGCATATGTGACTTATTAACTGAGCTTGTGGGTGAGTTGTATTTGTTTCTATAGGGTACGACTTTAATAGTCCTGCGTGGCTTAGCGACCTGACTAAAGAGTGAGGCCGTTGGCAGCAGCCCCTGAGTCTATGTAAAGGGATATTTCATTCATTGAGGAGTGGAATGCCTTATTACCAAAAAAGCACTGCACTTCCACCCAATGTGCAGAGCAGCCAGTGCCAGGGGTTGTCAGCATTTATCATCACATAACAAATGGCTTAGCAGTATTCCACTGAACTTGCTCACCTATCAGTGAAACAGGCTTCCTTGTTTGGTACCAAGTCTCAAAGTTGAGGCCCACTCGAGCCAGTAGCTCAGGCAAAGCAGGCAATAGGGCCATCTCAGTACCTACTGGCTGGGCAGCCACGTGTTCTTGCAGTTGGCTTGACCCCCAGTTGGATGTACCATTTCCATTTCGCATTTTTTTTGGCTTGTTGCACTTTGTCAATTATTAAGCTATTGTATCTCAGTTCCAAACCGTCCTTCTACACTCTACTCTATGAGGCTGGGGCTGGGATTCTGCACACCACATTTCTCCTTTGCCAGTGCTGCCAATTAGGGTCTGCCAATAAGAGGCTCTAGAAGGAGACTGGAAGACCATGGTTCTTCACTCTGGCAGGAAGAGTTTGCTCCAGTAGCAGCTGCTGAATCCAGTTTCCAGATTCCGACCCCCTCCCCACCCCTCTCAGAACCAGCATTATCACGTCTCCTCAGTGCTCTAAGCCCAGCCACATGGGGGTCTGCCTGCATGTTATCAAGGTACCTGTACCGACCGATAGTGCCCCTTCGCTTGAGATCTGGGTTTTAACTCTGTGGCCCTCGTTTTTGAGCCTTTGGGTTCTCACCATCCCAGCCTCCTCCCTTTGTTCTCCCAGGCCTCAGGATGGTAAATGCTTCCTGCAGAACCCACCTCTGTGGAAACTTAATGCTCCTGTTTTGCATTTTCAGTCCTTTAAGATCTGTTTAACTAATCCCTGTATTAAATTCTCTGTTAAAATCACTGGTGTGATTTCTGTTTTCCCAACTGGACCATCACTGAGACATCCATCTGATGGAACTGATTTCAGTAACAACCCCACTAGCAGGTTGGGAATGTTGGATCTGAGAGCCACACTTTTCCCTTCAGTGAGATAATCTGTCCCCAACAGGGCCAATAATTGTCATTCAAAACGCATGTACCATCCAGTAGTGGTGAGATGACCCACCCCCAATATTGGCAGAGTCTTCTTTTCAAGAGACATCAGATGTGAGACTGGTCACAGATAATTAAAACTCCAAGGGATCAGAATGAGTTGGGGGCGGGGCGGAGCCGGTATTGTTTCATTGCTTCTGTGGCTGCTTACTGCGGGGGTCCCCAGTCGAATCTGGCTACCAGTCTGGTGACTTACAGATTCTTGAGTAACATTTCTATGTGCAGGATGTGTTGCCTCTAATACCCGAAGAGGCCAAACAGGCGATAAGGGCTCCTTCTGTGTAGTTAAGTGTCTGAAAGGTCAGCAGTTTTTCCTTATTAGGTTGTGGAATATCTCTTTGGGCTGCTGCTCAGATAGCCCCCAACTTATGCCCTCCAGTGGCCTGGCTCTGATTTCTATCTTCATTCAAGGCCCTGCCACTTGCGCTTAGAGAGCATGCATTATGGTGAAAAGTTTCCTCTGGGGGCCACTATGGAAACTGTCATCAATGGAATGGAATGGGCTTTCCCAACGTATTATTGATATATTGCAGTATTGCTGGGGAAGTTCAACATGCCTGAGGTAGGACAGTAAAAGTGAGCTTCCTGCTCTGCCAAGTGAAAACAAAATAATTTTTTTTTTCTTCCTGGAGAAATCTAGAGCAAGGAACATGAGCAATGTCTAGGGCAATTCTGTCCAAGAGTAGTATAATGTGAGCCACACGTGTAATTTTAAATTTCCTAGTAATCACTATATTAAAAACAAGGTAAAAAGAGACAGGTATAACTGATTTTACTAACATGGCTCAGTTAACCCAATAGATCCAAAATATTAACATTTCAGCACTTAAATATAAAAAATAGGTATTTTTCATTCTTTTTCTCAAACTAAGTCTTCAAAATCCGTTGTGCATTCTAAATACACTGAGAATTGCACATCTCAATTCAGACTAGCCTTTGATCGCTCAGCAGCTACATGTGGCTAGTGGCTGAAGGCCCGGACAGTGCAGCTGCCGGCCACATACTGAGTGCCAGTAATGGATGCAGTCAGTTCAGTCACCTATTGGTATATCAAGTGCTTTGAGTGACATGGTGGCCACTATTAAAGCCACAGTGATCTGCAATCAGGGGCCACAGACACTGGATTTACTCACTGGCTACACAGGCTGGGAGTTGGAAGGTAGTATGCACTACCACTCCCTCCTGGCAACGGAATAAGCCTTGCGGGTTGTCTTTCTCACCTACTGGTACTTGATACTGTTTCAGCTGCACAATCCTGGCAGGCTTTGAAAATACAAGAGGCTCTGTAGTCACCAGGAGCGATGGCGATGCCCACACCCACCCAGCAGATCAGGGTACTATGCTGGGTTGAGGGAACCCAGCATGTCTGTACCAATCCTGCAGTCTGACAAAGGGACCATGAGCACGGTCCCATCAAAGGGGCCAATGGCATCTGCAGCAATTGTGCCAAGTCTCTGGGTGTAAGTAAAACCAGTCTCAAATCCTGCCAGAGAAACTTACTGTGGACCCATCGGGTCCAAGAACGACAGCTCCTTGGGCTCCAGTGGCTGGTAGGTCTGCAGAATTCTCCCCGCACCTATGTTCCGGAAGACGTGGACTAGGGCACAAACTCAGCAATCCCTCTGAAGAGGGCAGAGGACTGGCCCCCAGGCCGAGTTTGCTTTTGAAGGGACTCAAATCTGGATTGAAGGGCCCTCTAGCACTCGGGCTAGAAAATCAGTCTCCTGGGTAGCACAGAGGCCTGTGGGGCTGGGGAGTCTCATTCTAGCAGCACTTATATGTGCTTAACTGCTTCACCTCCTCCCCTGCACCCTTCTCCAAGGACACAGGAGGAGGCTTTGGAGACCTGCTGTCCAGGTAGTGGGGAAAACTAACGGCCTTCATCACCCAGGATCTCCTTGCGTCAGCGCTCCATAGGGGTCTCCTTGATGCCCGCTCAAAAATCAGTCATTTTTGTTTCCTGCACCCCTATCTTCTCTCTGCAACCTCTTTAGAGTGAGTCGGGTTATCAGCTGACCACCCTCTTGGTTTTTCCCATATCTCTCCTTCCTTAGCAATCCCTTTGTTCAAGGCCCAGAGCCAGAACAGTGCTGCCTGAGGGAGCCTCAGAAGGAAGCCTGGAGTGTTCGCCTCCGGCCTTTTCATTTTTGCTGGGTCCTGGGGCAACTTACAGGGCCCCTTATCTCCTCTTCCTCTTTTGGGTGGGGCCTAAATCAGCACCGAAGGATTATCCCATCCCTCATTCCCTGGTAGAAGGAGCAAAGTTAGGGATGTCCTGCTCATGTAAGATCCCATTGGCTTCTCCAGCGTTCTCTGAATTAAGGTCATTTGCTCGCAAGTTATCCCTGACGCCCAGGATTTTCACACCGTCGGTCTATAGTGCCAACGTGCCTCAAAGCAGCTGCGACCTCAGTAGGGAAGTCTCCTCTTTGTGGCTATGTGTCTGATTTCCCCGAGCATCCGATGCAAGCCCAGGGCAGGCACATGTGCTCTCTCCCCATTGGCTGGACTAGCCAATTCATTTGGCAAAAGGAAATCTGGTGGTAAACCTCAAATGCTGGCCATTCAGTGCCACTTACCTCATGGGTGTAGCTTCTTCATCATGTAAGCCGTTCAAGCCTCATGGGACTGCTGTGATTATTGTTGGGAGTCCAGTTCCCTGTGTTTTGAAGCCCCTCGGTCTGGACCCCAATCCCTCACCCTCTGCCTAATAAGCCCCTGGGTGGTACACTGCACAGTGCCAGGTTTCATGTCTGAGGTTAGGTTGCATCTACTGTTCCAATGGCACTTGAGACCAAGGGCTCTTTTCTGTCAGCTTCTTTTCCCTTAGGGCTCACAGGGCTGACTGACTTGTAGGGAGTGCCAAGGGATGGAACAGTCTCTATCTGCCTCACGTGGAGGACTTTCCAGAGCCTCTGTGGCACATGGTATGGCCCTAGACCAAGGCCGAAACATGTTCACCAGTGATTTCAGCTCAGCTAGGCCTCTCACCGCTAGCCCTAGGAGGGGTGTTGTGCAGCCCTCGTATGGCTTAGTTGATCCCTTTTGCAGTTTCCCAAAGGCCAGAGCTGGAATAAGTGGAGTTTGCCTCATGTGGGGCACGATCTGTGTGACTCGGTGGGTGAAGGCAAACAGCACACCAGCATGCAAGAGGGAAAGGTTTTAATGAGGGAAAATTACCAGTAAGGGTCAGGAAGAAGACGCACGTGGACGCCCATTCTCTCCCACAGAGACACATGCAAAGGCTGGGGCCCTGTGGGCTGCATCCCCAGGGCTGGGCTCCAGGGGAAGGTGTATCTTCCCTGGGAGTCTACCTTTCCGCAGGGCAACGCTGATGGTGGTGGCCTTGCAGGCAGAGGATCAAACCAGGGCTTAAATGCCAGCTGTCCGGGGCGCTGTCTGGGAACACAGCCTGCTAGCACCTGTGACCTTTGGGAAGCTGGATTTGGACTGTGGGGCAGAGGAACATCCAGGAAGTTGGATGTGGGCCCAGCCCCTCCTGCTAGGTGGTCACCAGGCGACTTGACAGAGGCTCCTGGAGTGGTGGGCAATCCTGTCTGTCCCTCCACACTTATTCAAGTGTAAACCTGATCTCGTTTAAAACCCTTCAAAGGCTCCCGAAAGTCAAACCTCTAACGTGGCACCGTAGGCCTTCCTTGGCGGTATCTCTCCTCTCACCTCCCTCACTCTCTACCTCAAATTCTGTGGCCTAGCCACACCGAAGCTTCGGGAAGCTTCCCAAACTGACTTTTTCATGCTTAGATCAATGGCCCCAGCCCTTTTTCTCCTGGCTAACCTCTCCAACCTGTCCTCCGTCTTAGGTAAGGTTTCACTTCACCCGAGAAGCCCTTTACTGACTCCACGCCACCCCGATTTGGGTTGTTTCTATGTGCTCCCACCTCACCCTGGGCATCTTAGTACTTACTGTACCATGTGCTGGAACTGCCCACTGACTCACTGAGCTCTCCCACTCGACACTGAGCTTCTTGAAGGCCTGAAATATTATCTCTGTATCCCCAAGAAGCCTGTGAAGTGCCTGCTATGTAGTGAATGTTCACTAAATATTTAATGAGAACCAGATGAAATCAGGTGGGTGCTTCGTTAACAATTACTCTGTAGTTTTCTCCATATAAAACATGAATACCTTCTTAATGCATATACGACTTTGGAGTTAGGATACCTTAGCAACCACTCATTTAACCCATGAAGAAATCGGAACCTGGAGAGGTGACATGACTCTTCCAGCAACCACCGAGCTAGTCTACGCCCCGGTCAAGTGTGGGATCTACCTCCTGATTCCTCCCTCTTCACAGCATAACTCCTTAGGTTCCTTTTTATCACGTAGTATCCATGCTGCACTTGCAACTTTTAATGATATATATTCCTTGAGCACTAGTACTCTGTTCTTTGATGTTAATACCTTACAGGTTTTGATCTCCAAGGAAATCTGACAAAGATGCCTTAGTATTTACCAAAAATAACACTGGAATTTTTTTTCTCCTCTTACCATAAGCCATCTATGTTCTGTATGATACTGAATAATGATGATATACCCCAGTTCTCAGGATTGCATGTAACCATCTTCTGTTGACACTTACATCTTCCTTCCAGTTCTGGACCTACTCCTGTAATCAAGTGTATGGTATATAGAAATTGGTGGGAAGACCTTCAGGCACTTAGTTTTGAAGCCTATCTTTAATCACTTAGCAAGTGCAACTTGCAAAGATTTTTAATGCCTCTCCCATTAACATAAAACTCATCAGCATAAAATACAGATTTCTCCGTTTCTTCATGGAAAGTTCTGAGAGAAATGGAAAGAAAATCTCTAAATAGCCCCAAATAAAATTTTTCAACAGCCCTCGATAAACACACAGAGGGAAAGATGATCAAAATTTAAATACTGGTACACATGAAGCCTTCTGAGCAATCAAGACTAGCATCTGGTAATGGCTATTTCAGAATAACTGCTTATCAGAGGCATCAGAGGGTCATGAGGGAAAGATGCTATTTATGGCCATGAACCAAACTGGCTCAAAAGTGATCAAATCAGTATATTGACTCTAAAAGGCACTAGATTCCTAACCACCAGGAACGGGAAGATCATGGTCAGATGGGAGAAATGCCTCTGAGTGAGCTGCCAAGTTGAGTCTCAAGCCTGCTGCCGCCAATAGGTTGTTCACGTGTAGCAAGCACTGAAATGCGAAACCAGGAAAACCCAACAAAGTTACTTGAGCATGGCTGCTACTTACCACCTCTAATGGACCGTGCAAGAGTCCAGAACTAGGCAGAACGGGTAACAGAAACCCAGAAAAGTACCAGAATGAAAAACTAGAAAAGCAGAAAACAAAGATGGATTTTCCTCAAAAAAAACCACTTATGTAGACAGACTGTCCTGCATCACTGGATCACCTCTCCATTTCTATCCACTTTTCTAGGCTGTGCCAGAGTTCCGTGAAGTTGATCACAATAGCCAATTCAGACACATTCTACCTACAAACCTGTCATGTATTTTATTACTGAGATACTGACATCAAAAAACATTTTTCAAAATAGACATATTTAATATTTTCCAAATGGCAAGGTAAGTTTATGTGTGCTCAGACAGGAGTATGTGTTTAACACGGTTTAGTAGCATCCTATGTAATTAATGTGTTCAAATCCTCTAACTGGGAATATGTAGAATTATTTTCAAATATCTACCTTTCTGCTTTTTAAGGGCACATAAAAGATGATTTGCAAGGCATAATGTATGCTTTGCATGATTAATACCTCCCCCCATCGTTAATTTTTGTTATATTTAGAAATTTAAGACCAGGAGCAAACATCTGTCAGACTAATTTTTTGCTTTTTCATAAGTGCAACTTTTTAATAAAAATTTACATCTAGATAAACAATCTTCAGATTTTTGAAACTTTAATAAGATTTTAAAAACATCATGACTTTGAACTGAAAAACATACACGTTTAGCACACAAATATTGTAATATGAATAAACTCCAACTCCGTTTGAAAACATGTGACTCAAATTACAGTTTTAGAAGTTAGTAATTCATTTAAGCAAGTTAGCGGCTTGCTGAATTCAGCCTTTGTAAAAAAGAGACTTAGTGCATATTGTAATGGCACAATGTGCTTCTGTACCATTTTGTTGACTTTTTTCACCTTATTAAACAAGAACAAGTTCTTGAAAGTTGGTAGATAACGGCTAACTTCCTATGACATGTGAAATTTCCAATGGTAATACAGTTACATTTTGTAACAGAACGCTTTATAGATTTCTTTTCCTATCTTAAAATTTTAAAAGCAATCATTTGTAAGGATTGCATCAACGTCAATTTAGCAGAGGAAGATCAAACTTTATTGAAACTGCTTGCATACAAAATATATTGCACTATAACCAAACAAATGTCAACATAAAATCCAATCTGTTGTTGCTAATATGTACAGAGAATATTGCCCAAGAGCAGTTACATTACAAGGTCATTCTACCTTGGTTAATTATCTACAGTATTTTAAACCAAACAGCTTACAGATGATGTGTGCAAGGTACCAATTTCTGTTTTCAAATACTATACATTCCCAGAATAAATAACTAGAAATCAACATTAATGTTTGGCAATACTTTTAAAAGACTTTTTAATATTCTTGAAATCATGTGCAGTTTGTTGCCATTTTTATATGCTTATTTGTATGCAAGGAAAAGTAACCGTAAAATGAAAATTCAAAGAAACAAACTCACAGAATACATCAGAGGCAGAACTTCGGTTTGTACGGCTCTGTACAGATTCAGTGGTACCCCTACTTGGAGTTATTTTTTAAGAAAAATATAACATCTTAGAGTGAAGGTCCTTCACATATTTTTCCTCTGTAAATCTCATTCGTAACAAAAACAAAAAAACAAAAAAAAACGAAGAGACTCAAACCCAAAATCCAACATGTCAAAAAACTAAAGAAAAAAAGTATCATTTGTTAACCAATCCTAGTCTGCTTTCCAATTCTGCTTATACATTTGGACCTAATATTTCAAAGTTTACAAAACATTTAACCTGCTTCCATTGTTTCTTAGACAAAGTACCTGTACTTCACAGGATTATTATGCACACATGGAAATGACCTTCCTATCTCCCCCAGATAAGCTTGAAATTAAAATATGAAAAACTTCGCAAAACTTGGGGAGGACAAAATAAAAACAGCTCTAATTTAAAACTGGTCATCAGGCCAAAGAGCAGGCATATCCTACTAACTTTTGACCAGGAAGATTTGTTCCTAGCTGAAAATGTTTTAGCCTCTCTCAAATGAAAAGACAGTTATTTCTTCTCCTGTCTATACAGAAAAATTACACATCCCTCTCAATAACACTATTTGTCAAACTTCAGTGCAACGAAACAAAAACAAAAACAAGTCCTAATCTTTATACTGCCTAACCTGATGTTTATGTAAGAAAAAAAAATATGGAAAGCATGCATTCTTCTATAAAGTACTAATGTTTGACAGGGTTTGCTACATCTTTTAACATTTAGTGTTTCCAACTTATCTTCCCTGAACTCTGCATCCAAATATAATATTCCTACCTGCCAAGATATAAAAAAGGCACAGATCATACAACTTTTTTTTTGCTAATGAAAATGACAAACGTCACATCACACACATCTCAGGGTCCACTAAAATACTGGAAAAGTGGACCAAAACATAAACTGACACAGGACATGAAATGTCATTGGCCTTCCGTATGAGACTGAAAACAGAAGTGTAATATGATTACCATAAATGCTATTTATTCAGAAAAACTGAAATGTACCAGTGAGTTATCACCCAACGCAGGGTAACGGTCCAAATTAAGAAAGAATACCACTGCTTGGTATTTAAAAAATAAACCAAACGAAAATCCTGTCCTGAAGTGCTAAGTATACTTAATTACTTAAAAGTAATGTTTCAAAATTTTAAGATCTCTTTCTTTGTGCAAATCTGAAAACTGTTGCTTATGGCCAATATGACAAAAAATAAAATTCTTAACAGAATTGGTGTTCATTTCATGCCCTGTGCCACCTTGCCTACTATTTGTCTTTGGCCTAACAAAGTTTCTAATATGGAATAAGAATTACGGAAATGGTATAGGGAACATGACTCCAGAATTACGCCGTTTAGGGTACTCCGTTCACAAGTGGTTGCTGACCATCCACGCTGTCTGGCTTCTCCTTCTTCTGGTTACGATCTTTACCCGTGCGCAGCCGGTTACCTTCACTGGAGGTATTCTGTAATGTTTTAGTGTGGACACTCCTTTCATTATTGCAGTCAACTCTGATCTAAAACAAGTTACAGTTGTTATATACACAGACCATATCCTACTGTAATCTGTAATTGGCCTGACGAGAAATTTAAGCCCGAAGGGTAAATTCCACATCTTAAAAGGGGGATATGGGGGTGAGAATAGAAGAAGTGCAAGAAATTATGGTCAGGTAGGATCTTTATTTGGTTTATGATTTAAAAACACTCTTCTTCTTTAACTGGAACACACTGGTCATCTCACTGTGTCCAAAGTTAGATAAAAACTCACAATCCTACTGTGTCTTCTTCTAAGTAGAACAAAACAGTGAGAAACAAATAGTTAAAATGAATTACTATTACTGATTGTAAAATATACATGTCTATAATACTAGAGTTAAAAAAAAATGGGTTAGTCTTCAAAGACTGTGAAACCCAGGAGGAGAGACACAAATTACTGTCTTCCTATTCTGATGTTACCAGAGTAATAACTTAACTAACTCACTTCTTAACTAGCCTTTAGTTGACATCTTTATGTCTATCATGAGTATAATTAAGTTTCCTTACACTGAGGGCTCCCACTGTCTTACATAAAAAAAATACGAGCGTTGGTTTCTAGTAGCTTCAGTAAGGCTACTTACTTGCCTTCAATGAGGCAAGTGAGATGATCATACAACTTGAACTCTGAAGAATAAGAATGGTACAGGGAAATTTGAAGACACTAATGTGTGGAAGAACTGGAATCCCAGGAAGAGTGTAGAGATGAATACAATTTAAAAAATAATATTCTGAGATTTATGTAATATTTTAAGTGCCAACACTGAACACTTAAACACTGCTAACAGACTTCTAGATGCTGTACAAAAGGAAGATAATATTGACAAATGGGCCTAAAACAATTACAAATATTGATCTGCTTCAAGTACAAATGTGACATATAATCCCAAAATGGTTTGCTGTAATTTCAAAGTGCGTTTAAGTGTTGGTCCTGGGTGACTGTTTTAACTGTTGGGTTGTGAAGAGCGGAATTATAAAACTGGTACAGAAACGCCTTACATCTCTGTAAGGCACATGTGTGTGCATTATTTCATCGATCTCTATCTACGTCTAAGGTCTTTTCTATGCTGGTCCTTAAGAACCAGCCAACAGTTAACACCTACTTACAACCGTTATGAATTCTAAGAAATACTCCATCGTGGAGTTTCTGCTCTTAAAAATCATCTCTCACTAATCTTGGGTATTGGTCCCAAACCAATAGTCCATAGTCATGAAGGAACCCTAACTACTTGGATTAAGTCTTCAGAATTAAAGAAGCAGCAGAAGAGAACATGGGTTCTGGGAATCAGATACCAGTATTCAAATATCACTCTACCGTACGCCAACTATGTGATTCAATCTTTCTAAACATCAGTTTACTCACCTATAAAACAGAATAATAAAACTTTTTACACCTCAGGGGGCTGCTAAAAGATTAAGTAAGATAAAACACACACAAAGCACTCAGCAAAGGTGTCTGTCTGGACACGCTCAGGGGTAATTTTAAAATTACTTAACAATGGGTTCGGCACAGGTGATTACCACTTGAGATGGGGTTCTCAGAATAGAGGCTGGCTGTAAATAAGCAGCTGACTGATTCAGCATGTACCAGCTGAGTGTCATGCAGTGCCCTGTGTATCATGATCATTACCCTTGAGCCAGACACCTTTTTCCCCTTACTTTCCACTCAAAGAGGACACTCTATCCCTGCAACTCAGGGGAGGAGGGACCCACAGGGCTGACGCAAGTCTCTCTGGGTACATTCCTGGATGTTTCTTTTCTTGGGCAGTTGGTGGGGGGGCGAGGGGGGGGGGTTGGACCACCAATGTGGTATTGAAGTCACACTGTGGCTGCAAAGTCTTCAGAAATACTGAGACTGCATATTCTCTAGAGAAATCTTCTTTGTATACTTGTCACAAAGGACTAAGACTGCCCACAAATGTAATGTTGAAAGGAAAATATTTCAATATACCAAATTCACAACCTTTGAACATGTTTAAAAATCAAGTAAAATTAACTTATAAATCTCAAACTACTGTAACTCAAACAATTTAGATGAAAAGAGGCACACAGGTTTACCTGGAGGGATCCATCTGCTGTTCTTCCTTTAGCCTCTCTTGGATTACGTGGACGATTATCTGTTCGGGAGTGATCATCGTTTCCTATAGGGACGTTTTTAAAAGGTTTGATGGTCACTGATTCTGACATGCTTATTGGAAGTTCTTTGTTCCCACATCCTCAATTTATTTAGATCCACCACAGAATCTAACATAGAATCAACAACCTAGTGATTCCAGTTACACACTGGCTAATAATCTAGCATGCTACCAAGGAACAGAAAATATTTCTAAGGCATCACAATTCTGCATCCACTGTTACAGGTCAACCTGAGCTAATGATCAGATGTGATGTTTAGAATACCCAAAGAAGTGAAACTAGTTATCAGTGTTTATTCATATACTTATTCTATGTGAACCAGAGGGAAGGCTGTCTAATATTGCCAATTACATGTGCCTTTCCCATGGTGACCAGTACAAAACCAGAGAAATGGGGGTCTTGGTAATACATCATTGAATCAGCAAGGTTCTTCATAGAACTTCAGACAGCTGTTACAATTCACCTTCATTTCTTAACAGATGAAAACCTCTGTACCTTTGAAGCCGCCTCCGCGTCCTCTTCCTCCCTGTCCTCTTCCTCCACCTCCACGCCGTCGCCCGTCTCCTCTGCGCAGGAAGTTCTCCCTCTCTTCCTCTGTTGGAGCTAATGACCAATCACTGAGTTCATCTCTGTGGTCAGATTCTGTTTCAGAAGCATTTGATGCTTCAGAATTAGTTCCTATCGAGAGTTAAAAGTTATATACCGTTGTCCGACTTAAAAAAAAAAGTTAGGTTAACAGAAGCTTCCAGAGATGTTTCAGGGGTAATCCATTACTCTTCCCAATTTATAAGCCCACCAAAGAGTATTATCACCTTCCATTTTGTAAAACAAATTATCTTAAATTCAAAATGAAGGTTTCCACAATATTTGAGGTAATTTTTGTTTCAAACATTTTTGGTTCTCATTAAAAAAAATAAAAGATATTTTATTAGCCATCTAAGTTCAAACCTGAGTATGCCACATCATTTAACAGCTGTGCTCCTTTAAACATCTGTGCTCTCTGGAGGAAAAGTTGTCTACAACAGTTAAATGCAATACCTTGATCAACAAAACCTCTATAAAGAGGGTTCCTTTTAACAAGGTTTGGCCCAGGGACAGAGGGGAATGCATACATTTTGGTCACCTCAGAGAGGGTGGCAAAGGTGGCCACCATGGCTACTACTATCTCAGGGAAGGGTCTCTTGTGTGATCAGGGATTGGACCTAGCTGAATGAGGATATGCTTGCCTGATGCTTGGTCCACAACCTTCCCTCCCACTCCCACTGGAATAACTGATCATTATAAAGGATTTATTGTAATAAACTTGTTATGCCTGGGGAGCTGGGTTAATGATATAAGGGATGGGAGTGGGGAAAAGAGCTCCACGGTGAGGGGGGACTTCAACAGCATAAAGAACAGACTGCTGGGAGAGGGATTAGGGGTTAGGTTCAAGGTTGGCCTTAGGAGTAGGTGTCTCTCTCCCCCACTCCAGAATATCAGCTCTACTACCTCTCTCTCTTCCTCTGTTGGAGCTAATGACCAATTATAGCTTCACCATTATAGCTTCATTCCTGTGGATCTTGAAGGCTTTTCCATCTTAAAGAGTTCCTTTTTGAAATGCAAATATTTGTGAGATGGATTATACCTTATACCATCATTAGCAAGTTACATAGTAGATACACAGTTGAGCAAGAAAGACAGTAGGCACTGGCAGTGGGACAGCGTTCAATGAAAGGTACTGGGAGAGAAGAAAGAAGCACTGAAAGAAGAGCTGAGAAGGCAAAGAGAAACTTCGCCTACTTCTTGACTGTGCCTAGGGCTGACTTTGGCCATGCCACTCAAAATCACCTTACGAGCCACAGGATGCAGACCCCTGATTTACACAGTCCATCCAGCAAGTATGACCAGCACATGCCTGACAAAAAATGAGCCACGGTACACAAATGAAAAAAGTTTTGGCTATACAGTAATAAAATCAGGAAAGGCCTTAGGAAAGTCATCAACATACAAGGGCTTAAGCAGATTTATCCCCAGCCAGAACGTGGACAGAACTCACACCTGCCCTGTGAACTCTATGTGTTATTATCAGGTTTTTTCTCTATGTCGCTTGCAACACAATTTGACCCACTGTGAATTGGAAACCATGTAGTGAGAAACTGTTATAATGGGGTTCTAATGAGTATTAGAGATTAGCAGCTATTAAGTCTAGGAACAGATAAAGTTACTGAGTAAAATGCTTAGTTTGTACCTGAAGTATATCCAGGACCGCGTCTGCCGTGCCCCCTATTTCTGTAAGGTCTACTACCTCGACCCATTCCTTGACCATCATCAGTCACATAGCCTTTTTCCTTATCTGTACGATTTGGTGGTGGTCTAGAACTAGCTCCAATCTGTCGCAATTGCTCATCAATTTGTAATCTCTCCAAACGCAACTGGTCTACTTCCTATTTAAAATATACAAGATAACAGTAAAAATAGTTTGACATTTTACTTAATAATACCTTTCTCCTTTTCATCAGATAAAAAGTATACTGGAAATATTTCAATTTCAGTTCTAAATTTATAGTAAACACTGTTACACAGAATTATCAGGAAATTGAATGGTCTCCTTAAAAATAAAATTACTATAGATAACATATTATTGATGTCCAGAATTAGAGATATAACAAAAATACTGAGCATTAAAATTATACTGATAGAATTTAAAGTTATTTAATTTGGCACTATTATCCGACAGATCTGCTAAGGCACAAATATGCTAGTTTTGGGACTTCTTGATAATAGGATATTGAATAAAACAACTCTAAAACGTATAAATACAGATAAATGACATTTAAGGTTTAACCAGCTAACCTTAAAAATCACACATTGTAAATAATCTTAATTGAAATAGATTTGCCAGTTAATATCTTAATTAACAAAACATTGAGTCTGGGCCATCTTCTGCTTTCAAAGAACATATACTACGGCAGGTCTTTGGACGTGACTATACAATTAAGAAACAATTATCTTCGATGAACTGAAAATGTTTATATTCCTTATATAGGGGAACTATTTAATAGTTGACAAAAACAAGTTGGATATCTTATATCATGCCTTGAAAACCTCTTAAAGACTACGACTCTGCTAGAACAAGTATGACGAACAGTATAGTCAGTTGATCAAAATATACACCTGGGGTCCACTAACAGACCCTCACACACAATGCTTCCAATATGTTGGGTTCTGTCAAATCCAGATGAAGTCTCAATTCTAACCCTTCTTCTTCCAATCTACCCATAAGCATCTATTTACTAGCTACAGGGAACTGGACCCACAACTAGAGTAGCACTGGGTGTCTCAGTCAAGCAGAGGCCGTCATAGGGGCTGCCCACATGAACAGTCACTGGGGAAGCCTCTGTAAAGCTAGGTTCCTAAAATCTTGGTTATGGCAGCCTCAGGAAAAGGGCAGGTAAGAATCTAGATGAGCTTCATCTGTGCTCTGAACCAGAATTTGTTTTACAGAGGACTTGAACAAAGAAGAGACTGCAGCTGAGTGAGTGGCTTACTCCAAAAGTACAGTTAGAGCTCATGGAATGGGTGTATCTTGCAAAACAGAATGGTAGTCCAGGTTATCCCACTGGGGCAAAGCAGTCACCTTTTGGTGAGAGATGCCAAGCCCACTCGAGGGAAGATCTGGTGATGGAAAGAATGGCAACAACAGGACAGCTGCTGATAACCAAAAAAGATACTCAATTGTGAAGAATAAATCAAAAGATCTAAGGAAGAACATTAGTCAAAAGAACAAGGGACTGATGCAATGCAACCCTAACTCTCCAGGTCTTCAAAATTATTTAAGCTAAGAATATGAAGAAAAACACATACAACAGATTACACATAAAACACACTTTAAAGCAAAAGTGAATAAGCAAATCAATGGGGTATCCTATCCATGCAAACCTTGCTGGATGAAACCTCCCCACTTGCAATTATTAACTGACCACCATAAGAATGATAAGAAGTACCTAGCTACTGAATTTTTCTTCCTTATTTACATATAACTATAAATTATTTAATTTTATTTCTTTAAGAAATCAGCAAAAAAATTCTTATTAATATAGCATCATAAATAAAATAGAAACTTGGGTTACTTTAAAAATACTATTTAGTACCAGTTACAATATATTTTTGATACATATGGATACAAAGAAGAAATTATAAAAGTGACATGGGTGAAATTCTATTTTATCGAATTACAGAACATTTGGCCAAAAGAAATTTTAAAAAGCACCTAGTCTAGGGAGGGGATTTGCCTATAGACACAGAGCTAGTTCATGGCAGAAGAGAGACTACAAGCAAATCACTGGATTGCCAATCCAGTGCTCTTTCTGCTATGCCTTGCAGCCTCCTGGTTCCTGCTTTCCAGTTTGTAAGCTAGAGGAGGCATAACCGTACAAATACTAACTAAAATGTGCATTTATAAGAAGACACAAATTGTTTCTATTTTGTAATAAGAGTATAGAGAAAATTACGAAGGGTAAACATTTAAACAGAGGACTTCATGAAACTCTGGGATTTCCTTGATAAATGACATAAAAGGGACAACAAAGGCAAGTGTTACAGACATGAAATTTGTCCTGGAAAAAACTCACAAGGGCTAGAAAGGATCAATGGGATGAAATGTATTTTTGACAGGATTGTCTAAAGTGAGTATAAGGGTTTAACAGAAGAATAATGGGAAATAGGGGAGTTTCTTGAGAACTGGGATACTGGTCCTTAAATTTATAATGATGGAAAACTGACTTGTGTTTTCAGAAGGAATATAATAAGCTAAACGAAATGAAAATTTTTTTCTATTATCTTTTACAGGTCTTTCATTATCATGTACAGGCTAGAATGAAACTTAATTGCTTTAAGATTTACTATGGAGTTTTTATATTTTAGTGCAAAAGGTTTCGACATTAAAGTTCTTCCTGTTCTCACCTTTAAATAGTTCAGGTGATAATCCAGAAGAACAGTGGCATTAGCGATGCTGTCTTTTGTTCCCACAAAAACAAATGGTACCATACCCTGAAAAAGAAATGGCAACAATAATCCTATAAAATTAATGATGAATTAATCTGAAAAATGCAAATAATGACTAAATCCCTAGCACAGGGTCTGACAAACAGTAGGTACATGAAAGTTTGTTGAAAATATAAACCAATACCTAAAAACAAAAGTAGTTGGTATATTTTACACATCTACTGTGTATAAGGACAGATCAATATAGCAACCCTTAAATGCATCAGGTTACTATGATATAAACACTACTATTAAATGTTGGTAAACTCATAAATTATGTAACTCAAAATTATATAAGCTTTAACATGAGAAGCATAAACAAAATGAATACTTTAAAATACTCTAATTCATTTACTACAGATTTTATCTAGATCAAATTCTTTAAAAAATAATTCAAAATTAGATACCAGGGTACAAAAGTAGAAACTAAATCAACTTTGCTAACCGAGTCAACAGAGTACAAACAAAACACAAACAAGAAGAATAAGAAATTAAAATGCACTTAGTAATTATTCTGTGAGGGGAAAAAAAAAAACTAGGCACATCCATGAGCATAAAATTTAGCATTTCAATATACTTCCATAATGTGCTCTGAACATAGTAAAGGACTGAATCATCAGGAAAGTTTGATCTCCCTATGGTACTACTTTAATATAAGGATAGATTTTAAAAAAGGAGTAGACTAAAAATGTATACTTCTAGCCCATCAGTACAAATGAGAAAAAAAACTATTTCTTGTCACAGTTATAGGGAAGCCTAGGCCAGTTGTGCAAACTAATAGCTGGCAATTATGACATTCAAAGTTGAAAATAATTCAATATTCTGCTACTGATGAAATTCACATGGTGACTGATAGTCACACGTGACTAAAGAAAAGCACACAGTGGCTTTGATGTAGATACATTAGAATTCTCTAGGTGAAGTTTCTAGGTGTGAGAAGCCAAGAAGCTTAGCAAGTATCACTCTTTTTAAAAAAAGCATTCATTTGATAGGTGTGGGTACTGCTGGGCTGCTTTTGTTTGCTTGAGCTCAGTACACAGCGTCTTACATGCATGTGGGGTTGGAATAGGTTTTTTCTTTTTCCTTCCACATGAACATGGCTGTTGATAGGGTACAAAACTAAACAATTAGGAAATACTGCCTGCAGACTGACATCCATCTGGTAAGCAAGGCACTACTTCCTAGCAACAACAACCACCTAAAGAATCAGGTGCCATTGAAAACCCATGGGTTTCACATGGATTTTTTTTTGATTGAATAATATATGAACTATGGAAACAATCAGGCCTATGACTCAGATCTCTTTTTCTCAAAAACATTTCTGACAGTTGAGTTTTTTCCCCAACTTTGTTACAAAGCAGTTAACCATATTATTTTCCAAAATGCCCTATGATGAAATGCTACGCCCTTCCCCCTGGATCACATATGACCAAAATAAGCTTGAAAGCCCTATGTCACAGATTTAGTTGATCAACTGTGGAGCAAATAATGAAAAAAAATTCCCTTTCAACATTTCCAAACTGTTGATGTACCCAAGTGCCACTCTAATTTAAGCACATTACTAGTGGACCAGAATGGTTAAATTACAACAAAGAAAGGCAAGAGCAGACACCAGGAAAAAAGTGATTTCCTGTTCTGGGATGAGAACTGGCCTGCCCAGCAGAGAGGAATATCCAATCCACTTGCGGTTATATTTCTCTTTACAAAATGGCATTTTTGCTTTTAATCTCTTGTGAGTCATAATATTTTCCCCATAAACAGTTCTCACAGGCCAGGTTGAGGGCGGGTGTCTGCCCTCAAGGAACTAACAATGTGACTAGATAACTAGTAAATATCTATGTAGTAAGCGCTATGATAGGGGTGAACACATCGGAGCATGAAAGGGGGAAAGGCTCTTGAGCCCGTCAGGGGGAGGGGACCTATGGAAAGTATACAAGGAAAGCTGCACAAGGAGTAAGGTCAAAGCAAGGTGGCAGGTTGGAGGAAAAAGAGTGCTCCAGGCAGAGAAAACATGTGCATACGTCTAGAAGCAACAGAGAGCAGAGAAGCGTTTCAAGAACTCTAGGTACTTCAGGTATGGCTCAAGCCTCTCTCAGGTACAAGGGAGAGGAGTGGTAAGAGATGATATTGGTCAGGGGACTGTGAAAGAAAGGCCTTATAAGCAGCAGGAAGGAATATGAGCTTTTTCCCAGGGCAATGGGTCCACGAACCCACAGACACTCCTCCACATCCCCCAACTCTGACGATCATTTGTAGTCTTTCTTAACCAGGGGAATAAACATTCAAATATAAAATTAAAATGTATTTTTCAAGGAATGTTTTCCTACCTGCCAAGCCTTGAGTTCAGGTTTCTGGGATTCCCCTGCTACAGTTGATGAAACCACTAAAACCTAAAGCAGTATAAGGAATGCAAGTGATGTCATTAACTATAACAAACGATACACAGAAGCCTGAACGCAGGACTTTCACTGTAGGACTTCTAAATCCATTTCTAAACAATTAGGTTAGTTCAAATGTTGAAAGTCAGTTTTAAAAATATGGTTTTAAGTAGTAACTTATGTATCTAACAGAGGGTACATTTTGAGCTACTACAATCTGTAAAATTTCAAGAGCTACAGCATGAAAAAATAAAAGTCCACCCTCAAAAGAAAAATGTGACCACTAAATGCAACCCTGTATTTTATGTTTACAGCATAAGATTTGTCACTGTGAATAAGCTGAAAAGTAGTTATCACTTTGGTTTGTAATATCTCATAAGCTGGCAATCAGATTTGAAACAAATACAGCATGAGTAGCCTTATGAGCCTAACCACAGAAAATACCCAAAACACCAACTGTGACATTTGGGTTGAAGAAATTACTTCTAGTATAATTCAAAGTGACAATTATTTCTTACCCTCTGGACTTTTGTGCTGTTAGGCTGAGAAAAATGAGTGCTGTTTTCCTTTACATCTATATGCTTTTTTTCTTCTGAAGGAGTAGGTCCAACCCTTGAGTTACTGGAAGGTAGGGAATTTGGTGGCATAATTTCCTTGGTGAAAAACACAAAACACAAAAGAGAAAAAAAAGGACCAATTTTTAAGACTTTATTTAGCTCCATTATTGTATCAATGATCATATTTTTAAGAACAGAAACTATTATAAACAGTCTTGGTAAACAAACTTACAGAATGCAAACATTATGCAGTAAAAACGCACAAAGATTTAACTTCAGCTAAAAGAACCTTGACAAAAGACTATGAAATATATGAAAATTATGGCAATTTGAAAGGATTTTATTTTAAACAGTACCATTGTACAGAAGAGCACACCCTTACCCCCCCACCCCAAATACTTTAAAAAATGTAAAGCACACAAAATAAGCAGACATACAAAGTGAAAAAGCCAAAGGATGAAAGCCAGAAAACCTAACTAGTGTCCCAATTTTGTCTCTGTCAGGAACATTAAGTAATATGTGAAGAGTGCTTCAGACATTTTTTTTTTACATTTGTGATTACTCATGTTGAAGATCAAGAAATAAGGCTTAAAGGGGTTAAAGTGACTAATCCACAATCACAGCATTAGAGAATAAACAGAGGCCGTTATCTACAGCTGCAATTAACTGGCATGCCTGATAGAATTTTTACATTCACATTATGTGCATATTGGAGGCCTCTAAGTTACTATGTCAAATAAGACAGTAAAAGACTTTTACTTTTATTAGAGAAACCAGAAACATACGCACTAGAAACATACCTCTTCTTGTGGAACATTTTTCTCATTTTCAGCTTCAATTCTCACCCTCACAACTCCTGACTTGTCCACAATCTCCTGAATCAGTTTTCCATTTTTTCCTATTACTTTGCCTAAGGTAAGAAATGAATAATTCATGTTTGGTTTTAAAAACACATACCTCAAACCAGTAAGCACACCCCACCATAAACTATCACATTTTATATATACGTATAAAATTTCATATAATTTCAATTCTTTCTTTCTTTCTTCCTCCGTATCTGTCTATCTATCTCAAAACCAAAACAGAGACTCTTTTCAAAAAGACAGAGTCAAACTGGCTTTCCATTTTATGAGGTCATCATTGTTCAAACTCCTTTGGTCAGGTATGAGAGTTGATTAATACTTGTGAACTGATAATACTTGTGAACTGATACGGGTAATTTTGAATTTTTAAGGCAGTTCAAAGATAGGCTCTTATTTGGCACAAAAGGGCATATTTTAAATGTTCAGGTATAGTGGCATGTATCATTCTTTCTGCAAAGTTCTATAAAAGGAATTAAGGAAAAGGACAGATAAGAGAAAATACATTCGCTTCTTTCTTTGACAATTTCGATTCTATCTGTACCTGATTTAAATCTGCTTCTTTGCCCATGGCAAATATTTTTAGAATTTATATGGCATATTTATAAAAGGTACTCTAAGTTTAAAAGTGGCTTAAGCAGCTATACGTACATCTAAAAGTACACATTCTTCAGGCCAATGTGTTAGCGGACTACTACTCTTGTGCATTACTCACAAATTATATTAGTATGTTA
The DNA here is from genome assembly GCF_009873245.2 of Balaenoptera musculus. NCBI lineage: Eukaryota > Metazoa > Chordata > Mammalia > Artiodactyla > Balaenopteridae > Balaenoptera > Balaenoptera musculus. The sequence goes on along the minus strand of NC_045806.1, from coordinate 122,992,725 downwards.
AAAGGTAAAGGGATTAGTCAGAGTAAAAGATTAAGAAATCACACTTTTAACTTAAAACCACAGTGAAAAAGCTTAAAACCAGTTCAAGATTAAGTTTTATCAGTATCATCTGTTAAAACTCCAAAGACTTCAAATACCAGTAATGAATGGGCACTCGATTCTCTCTCTCATTTTATAAAATTTAATCATATACTTAACTGGGAAATGACTGCTTTCACAGCCATCATTATGCATTAGTGTAAAGCAAGACATTACAAATATTAAGAACAACTGATTCTACAAATCTACATGTGAATTACATCTGATTCCAAGGGCTCTCCCAAGGTTCTTAAAGCACCCAGCACTGGCCACGCCCATCATGTGCCTGCCCCACCATTTCACCTGAGGTAGGGATGGGGGAAAAAAACTGGAATAGAAAATTTGCTGAGCCAATCCTAAATAAGAATGCAGGGAAAGCCCTGTCAAAGCACGACCTTGTGGTTCTTCTAATCAGCATAGCCTTGGCACTCTTGCTGTGTGTGCCAGCCTCACTCACCCCCATAACCTCTTTTGACTGGTCAGTGGCCAGGGAAAAGAACTGACACCACTAAATCAGGACTCCTGATTTAGGTCTTTCCGTCAATTATTTCAGCTCTTCTTCCCTTCAAATGAAAAGGGGTGGAGGGAGGAGAGAGTCTTCCCACGGTTTTTTTCTTTATGTCTATAACACTTATTAGACCAATTCACTGTCAAAGTGGGTGAAGAACAAGCAAATTTTTAGAAAAGAAAGATAAATCAGTGTACGTACCAAAGAGAGTTTGTGGGAAATAAGAGAGATCATAAGTCATATTGTGGGACTTGAAAACTCATACAATACTGACTAGACATCTCCCTATAGATCTGCCTTGCCAAATTTTATACAAAAACGCTTTCTGAAAACTCCCAACATTCCCAGTGCTGGAGGAGACAGCCTCTAAAACAGAACTGTCTTATTTTACTAGGAAGGAACAAAATGAAAATCAGGCTTTCTGGTGAAAGGTCACTGCTGGGATCCTCTTCTCTTCAGGTAAGACCACAGGTAGAATCTACTTTTAATAGCAAATAATCCAATTCTACATTGCATAGTTATTTCCAATTCCCAACTGACAGCTTACTATAATTCTGCTCTACCGAACTGGAATTGTTTTGAATAGGGGAAGGAAAGAGAACTAACATTTACAGAGTCCCCTACTATATCCAGAGCTTATGTAATTATATCTTTATCTATAACTATCTATCTATATCTTCCTATTTAATTATCACAATCCTATACGGTAGACACTATGATCACATTTGTTTCAGAGGTGAGGAAAGTAGACTCAAGGAGGCTAAGTCAGTTGCCCAAGGCCAAATAGCGACCAAAAAGTGAAGTAGAGCTGAAATCTGGATCCAACACCTACACCCAAGACCTTTCCCTATCATCAAGCCATCTCCAAAATGAACTTTCGTGAATCTGACACATTAGTTTTTATTCAGTAATTTTTGAAAAAACTGTCTAATAGTTATATTTCCTAAGAATTTCTAAATTTAAAATAACTTTTCTAACTATAAAATGTATGCAATTGCTTGACAAACTGTAAATAAGAGGAAAGTAAATATCATTCACAGCCCCACTTATCCTGAGGTAACCAGGATGGTGCTAATCACACATTTCCCATACACACAACTGGTGTGCAAGTTACCTCAATAACATTACACAGTCATGCTCTTCAGTTGTCTGTAGTATATAGTTGAGAAGATAATTCTGCATTATTTCACTAGTCTTTTATACTTCATCTTCAAACTAATTGTCTTTGGGAGAAAAATACTATTCCAAGTGTTTTTTAATGGCATAGGAAGATGTTTATAATTCTATCCTGACAAAAAGAGCAGGCTAAGTAGAACTGAAAGTATGTGAAAAAAAATGCATAGGAAGTCCTTATCTTCTCCTTCTTTAAACATTCCAAAGGGCATCCATTACCTTTTATAATCAGTCATGATATCAAGTTAAAAAAATTTTTTTAAATGTATAGGCAGTGTGTCCCAATTTTATTTATAAATTTAAAACATACGTAGTATTCTTGATAAAACTGCACTTTGTTGATATGTTCTACTAAAGATAACTGCACCTTTTAAGAGCACTGGTGAAGAGTTCCTATGTATTTGCTGGTACTCATGATTGGTGATGGTCATGAAACAACTCAAGTCAAAATGAAGAATTACAGCTGATGTTGCAGAAAGCCCTAGAGACATTCGGAATTACTTCTAGCTTTGGAACTTATTAGATTTAAGTAACCTATACTCAGATCTTCAACTCTGAGATAATGAAGAGTGCTATCATTTTATAGCCCCATTAGAGAGATCAAATACCAGTCTACTCCAAATTATACAAAGCCCCCAAATGTCATTAATTTTGAAAAAAACATATTTAAGATATAAATACATATAGTGATGAGGCTGTGCAAAATTTATCCTTCCAGGAACCAGTAGGTTTGAACTAGCAAAGCAGTATCCTTTGCACACCTTCTGAAAATGTAATCTTTGAGTGTATTTACCAAATATTTTTTGTACACTGTAGTAATAGACTATTTCAAAGATTAAGCTTCAGCTAAATGACTCCCCAAGTGAGTGAAAATGGAATTCTATCGGTATAAATAAACTGTTTACCTAACTTTTGTTTTTGTAGTGTGTGTCAAAAGCAACTGCCGACTCACCTACTAAGTTCCTTGGAACTTGTATGACATCTTCAGCAAATTCCAGAAAGCTTCGAGCCTTTTTCACTGCATCCTGATCCTAATAAAAATGGGGAAAAGATTTAAATCAACAAAAGATGAGCCAGCTGAAATACTATTTTTTATTTTAGAAAAACACTATTTAGTAAAATATTTACCTCCCCATAAATATGAAATGTGCAGGTATCTTCATCTAGATCGATAGCAGTGACCCCAGGTACCTTTCTAGCTTGCTGAATATTAGCACCATGAGTACCAATAGCTAGACCCATCAGATCTTCTCGTACGATAAACTGTTCGTGAAACCTTGAGGCAAGTTGCCTTGAACTCTGAAGAGAAACACACATCTGATTAGTATGCTTTATCGACTATTAAGACAACTGTATTTAGGTCAGCCATGTAAATTATCTTGACCCTGTATATCAGGGACCTATAAATCAGTTTCACTTGGAAACTAACAGGTTTAAGAAAATATTTCGCACAGCGTAAGTACTTTTTAGGTCACTAAAGGTCTATGCCATTTGATATATTTTTGTTAACAGGAAAGGGCTTGTTGACAATTTTCCAAGGTAACTTTTGAAAACCTATTTGCAAGGCTGCCTTAGTTAACCAATGACATCAATGTAATACTTAAGAAGCAGATCAAATGTTCCCAAATAAAAACCAGCTCACTGGGTCTGACAGACTCAATATTAATTAAGTAAAAAAAAAAAATTTAAATACCATCTTTACAGAAAATTGTATTCATTTCATTTTTTAATTCATTTTTATTGGAGTACGGTTGCTTTACAATGTTGTGTTTCATTTCATTTTATTAAAGGATATCGGTGTGTGTGTGTGTATACATTTTTTTTTTCTAGAAACAGTGCCATTTACATAACTTATCACTAGATACTGTGGGTCTAGATAGTCCTCTGATGAAGTGATGACATTAAAAGGACACCCTCCCACCCCCACCCCTAACCTGAGTAAAGGAATCATAAAAATTTTGGTATAGTAATTAAATTGAATGATCACAGGGTATCAAAGACTTACAGCTTATCTTACATATGTGCCTGCAACCTAAAATGAGATCAGAGTCTGTAAGACCTTGTGATCTGGATCCACAAGTAAGATGAATTCTTTCAAAATATTCAGTGATGACTGAACTAGGTTATACTGACACCTCAAACTTGTGGATAATCACTCTCTTTAGATAGTATTATCAAAATTTAATGTTTAGTTCTAGCATGCCATTAATGAAAACCAAACATATTAGTGGCTCATGTTGAAAAATGGAAATTTCGTATCTGAATATGTGGATCTCTTTAATATTAGTAGTGAGAAAAGATAGGCATGCATGCTAGTTTCTCATTATTCAACATACCTGATAATTTGAATGAATGAGTGTAACTACTATAAACAATTTTAAAAGTATAAAATCCTTTTTTGTAGATTAGAGCAACAAAATGTATCAAATATTCCTAGGACTTTTCAAGAGGTCATGTTTTTTGAGTCCTGGTTCATTCACCTGGTTCATTCTTTTCAGTTGATAATTCACTGATAAATGATAAGCCAAAGGTATGATAACAGATCATTTAAGAAGAATTAGATGTTTAAGAAGAGGTAAATGAGTATATTTCCACAATACTCACAATGAAAGTAAGGAGGTTGTTCTGGCCTAAAAGCTATGAGAGAATCACTAAAGAAACCACAAACTTGTGAACACAGGGACATTAAGAAAGAATGAGAGTAAAAACCAATTAAATAGACCTCCATATGGCCGTAAGGAAAACAAAGTAGCAAAAGGAGATATGAATGTCTCCTCTCCTGCTAAGAGTTCAGCGATCACATATTAAGTTGGAAGGTGGCACGTTTCACAGGGTTTTACAAGAATACAGCCTTTGGTAGTAGTCACCTTTTCTCTTAAAATGCAGTTTGGAACTCCTTTTTTTCTTTACTATTTCAACTGCATGGTGTTTTCCCTCTAACGAAATGAATAATGATGAGGAACTCTGGAATCTGACAATAATATACTTGAGTTGGCACAATAAACTAAAATCCATTTAGTTTCTATGGTAATGGATGGAAGTACTAAATAGTTATCAATGAAAATAAATGTATGGTGATGGAAATTATTGGAGGATTAATAAAAGTAGATAAAATGCACCTTAAGAGACGAAATAGTAAGTTAGGGAAATAGCCTCTGGCAGGAATCTGAAGACAGGAGTTTTAAAGAGTGACAACCAATTAGAATGAAGAAGTTCTATACCCTTTTAAACAGAGATAAACATACATAATGAAAGGAATATGATTAGATATTTAAATACTCTCTAGTACTTTAATGATAACATGTTATATGGAAGAAGCATTGCTTCATTTTATTAGCAGCTTTGATGAACTTCTAGTAAAAAGTGAGTTGGCCAGAAGTTCCTTAGCATACATAAACTGCTGCTTAATTCTGAAACCTCAGGCATAAAAATTTTAGTATGATTATGCATTGCACAATTTAATTTTTCAAAATATAGAATATAAGGAATTGCTAAGAAACAATAAATAAAGGACAAGCTGCCCATATTCAAGTTTTGTAAACACACAGTTATTTCTAGATAATCTTACAACCATCCCTAGGGAAAGCCACATACCTCTAGCTGCTTACTGGCTTCTTCATTTCTCAGTATCAGAGACAGCTTAGTGCGCAGACTCCGAAAGTGCATGTCAATCAGCATGTGTGCGCGCTTTGAGGTGACTTCATTGATAGACTAAAGGATATAAATCAACACCATTATTATCAAAGCAAATGCCCTAAATGAAATACACCAAAATAGACAACTCAAACACACTCACCAAAATGACAAGCTGATAGTTTTCTGCATCATAAGTTACAGAAAAGGCACCAACTGCCTTTTTAAAGTCCTTATGTGCCGATTCTTTGGCACACCTAGAAATAAAACCAATATCCACTGTGAAGTTCAGATGACTGATTACCAACTACTGGTACAAATATATGCAGAGACATTTGCACTTAGTAGAATTGTAGATTCATATTAAACTTGATTTATGCAAAATATGCTATATCCATTTAACAGTTTAGTTCCTTTGCTGTACATCTCTGATATACTCAGGCCAATCAAGCATATGAGATTACAGAGAAAGGAAAAAACCAGTTATGTTCTTAGGGGATTACTGGTGGTCTTAGATGACCAGAGGTGACATCTTTAGGGGAACCACTCTCCTCTGCAGGCTTCCTGATTTCAGTTACATACGGTAGGTCACTAATTTTCTTGAGTCAACTGTTGAACACTTTTGGGGATAGCTACAGGATACCCAATTTTGTTTTGCTGTTTCTTTTCTAAAGAAAAAGTGCTGACCAATTTAAGGGAGAGAAGGAAATGTATAAGAATCAGAAGGCACAAACATACATATGCAATCTCTATAATCAAGAAGCAGGATTTCTATGTATTGTGAAATACAAGTTACTGTTTATCTAAAGTGTGACATGTCCAAATCAAACTTAATATACGCCCTTGATGAAATCTTTAAAAAGGAATTTCTTCTCTAAAAGGTCTTTAAGCATTACTTCAGATCAAGGATTATAAGAGAGATGACCTTTTGAAGCTTCTTTAAGCTCTCCTTGTTACATATTTATCTGAAAATACTAACTAAAAGGGAAAAAACCTGGACAAATCTCCATTGCCTAGAAATTGATTTGTGACTTAGGACAGAATATCTGTATTAACCAGTTTCAAAATCTTAAAATTCTATGAACAATGTGTATTTTAGAAAACAAATGTACATTAGCCATGTATGTAACCAAGTAAGTTTAAACAAGTGGAATGTTGGCTTGATTATATAACCGGAAAAAGCTAAACATGTTTTTTTCACTACTTTTGCAAACCATTTTTGCCAAAGTTCACTGAATTTAAAAATTGATTTCTATTATTTGAAAACTTATATTCTTTTAAATTAATTGCATAGCACCTCTAAGTTCTCAGCCTTTCTTGCATACCAACTTACATTTGTCGTAAGTCTTCTGGCACGTCCAGTTTGATTTTATGGAAAGTATCTTTTGTGGCAGGTTTGTTGGGATTAACTGATCGTAAACGTTCAATTGTGACAATTTCATTGTATGTAGCATCACATGCTGCATATTCTATCACATAAAACTGTGAGAAATAAATGAAAGTCATTCCTGGTCACAGCGTTTAAAGTAAGAACAAGAAGCTATACCTATTCAGTTGTTTTTGAATTCTCTAGAGGAAAAAAAACTATTTGATCAACTAACAAACACATGAAATAAACTGAACATGTAAACATTTAAATAAAATGCTCAAGTTAGATATTACTTTCAAATAGAAATCCAGACTGAAATGTAGTATACCTGGCTTTAGAAAAGGGAAATAGCATAAGAAAAAAAATTTAAATAGGCATTTTCCTACCTCACCCTTTATCATCCTCACTTTAGCTAACCACCAACAGCAAGGCTCTTTTTCATTTGCTCTGGAATAAACCTACACAAAAATTACAACATAGAATATTTCATGATTAACATCATTCAGAAATCTATAAATTATCAGACATCAAGGAAAATTTCTTAAAATGACCTTAGGTGTCTTTCAAACCCATAAGCTGTAGACTTTAAGCCAGATTGCACCCCTACTTCTAGACATAGACACACACTCAGAAACTACCTGATTACCTGGGAGAGTCCTGTAAAAAGTGCTTTCCTGTTTCTCTATGCTGCCTCAGTAATAATCAGTAATCTGAATATGAATGCTCAAGAAAAGCTGACCATTCATAAACCTGGGCATACTTTCCTTGGGTACTTTGTGAGCTATGAAAATGTATCTAAAAAATGTAAAGACAGATTTGTTTTTGTTTTACTCTAATAAGCAAATAACAAATTGGAAGTTACTGACCCTGGCCTACTTCCTGGCTGCATGGTCACTGAATGGGTAAGGCCTCTGACTACTCAGCCCACTAAAGATATCACCTGGCATTCATGTATCCTGGGAACTAAACAGACAGATCCTTGGTCACTCTCTGGTCTCCTGTCCCCTCTCCACTAAAATGGACAACTCCAGGCTGGCAATCCTCTGGATACCACGTTCCTGCTCTCACACACTGTGGATCAGTTCTTCTAAACTGATCTCTCTGGCGACCACTTCACAGTTCACTTATGATGTGCAGCATGGAACCTTTTGTGAAGACACTAGCAAATCAAGGTTAATAGGAAAAGAGACAAAGGAGAGAGAGACAGAAATACTCAGAAGTAGAAAGACAACACAGGGAGGACAAGGAGGATGGGGAGGAGAGGATAGGAGAGAAGACCAGCAACTCAAGGCTCCAACTCTCGTCTCCGTTTTACTACTGAAGTTAATTGTTAACACAACACGGTGATGAAATACAACTTAACTCAACCTCCTTTCCCTCTTGCCCCCAACACTTCCTCTCACCTCTGCTCTAGCCAGAGGAATAACCTCAGTTATTTGTTAATTGTTATGTAACACAATGAGGTCATCCTGGCAACTGTGGTTCATTGGTTCCCATCTGTTGTGTGACTAAGTTGGGAAAAAAGTCCCCTCTATTCATCACTATTATGAGCGTTCGTGGTACAGACAGACCAAAAGACCTAAGTTAATGGTTATACAATACAGTGACTCAGTACAACTTGATTTAACCTACATTTCTCTCTTGCGACCATCAATTCCTTTCAGCTCTGCTCTAGCTAGAGCGACAACCTCAGTTAGTGAGGTCACTGTAGCAACAGCATCTCACTGGTTACCACCTGGCATGTGACTCAGTTCAGAGGGAAAAAAAGAAAAAACAGTCCCCTTTATCCATCCAAACACTATAATGAGGCCTTCTGATATAGACAGACCAAAAGTCCTGGTCCTTGACTTCAGGAAGCTCGTAGTCTCCTGGGGAAGTGAACAGCTAAAGGTCCTCAAGTACAGACACTGTTTGTGCTCCCTGCTGGGATCTGTCACAAAACCAAGCCCAGCTCCTTTCACCTAGTAAGTACTGAGTACATTTTTGGTAAATAAATAGCACTTTATTCTATTTCCACTATAAAGCTGTAGAGAAAAGAACACAGGCCTGGACATCCAGAGACCTTCTCTGAGCACTCTCTAAAATAGCACTCCTGCCCCTACATCACCTTTCATCCTCTTTTTTTCTTCCTAGGACTTACAACTGCCATAATATTAGCTATCCTCACTAGAATGTGACCTTGTCAAGGCTGGGGCCTCTTCTGTTTCGCTGACCATCTGTACCTAGCACAGGAAATAAGAATTCAAGGACCTAGTACACCTTACCTGACCTGTACAAATGGATTCTTAGCTGCTTCCATCATACCACAAATGCTCATGAAATTGCAACTGTTAACAAGGCATCGTGGAGAAGAGAAGAAGCTTAAAATGGAGTACATGAAGGGGGAGGAAGAAAAGGATACTATATAGACCAACTACAACATAAAGCAGACTCCAAGTGCCTTAAGTGCCGCAACAATTTTCAGTGGCTAGAGAAATCACAAATACAATGTTTTTGTCAATGTGCTACATCTCCATAGCACTTTTTGGTCAGACATCAATGGCACATAAGCAGTTGGTTCATAGCATCTCCTGTGAAAAGATGTTTTACCTGTATGTGCCTATACTAAAATTCGCAGATGAGTTTTTACAAACATCCCAGGAGGATTTTCTGCTACTTAAAGAAAGCCTAGGATGCTGCTCTATCGTTACGGAATGATTTTTTCCTAACCCATTTTACTTAAAATGGGGACACAGTTGTAAACTAACAACATATTATTCAAACAAAAGATTCAGAGAATGAGGGAAGGGGGAAAAGAAATACTAGTGGGCAAAGGAAATCAGTGGTGACTTTCAAAGCTGCACCCTGAGTGCTGCTCAGGCAGCCACACTTAAGCATCAGTAATGTATTATTTCCAATCATTATTAAGATGGCGCAATCAAAAGCACATATGCATCAGAGCTATAATTCTCAATGCAGATTGAAAAGTGTTAAAGACAAGGAATACAAAAGGCACAGGCAAATTACATGCTCCCCCTTCTTCAGTGCTTAATAACTTGATGGCAGGGGAAACTTACCTCAACTTCATCGCTTTCATTTATATCTTTATTATAACCTACAGGTGGTGGGAATCTCACATCATGGAATGGAATCTGCCTCTCTGGCTGCCAGCTGCAAATAAGCAAATGCAATTATTTAACATGCTTTTTGGTTTAATGGAAACAATGGCCATGCTGCCATCAGCTTTTGGTTAAGTGTGACCCTTTGGTTTTCTAGTTTAAAGAAGCAAATGCTTTAAAACTGTCAGTGTTTTGCTGAGTGAGGCATAATGGCAATATAGATACATTTCAACAAACTCTGCATGCAGCACAGCAGCCTTGTAGTTCTATTTGGAATATTTCTCTAAACACAATAGATCAACATTACAATTTTCCAAACAAGTCTTTCTTCCAATAATTTCAACCTCTAAGAGTTCTAAACTTAGGGCCACAACAGCAATTTCCTTTGATGCTGAAATACGTTAGTATCAGTAAGTGTTAGTAATGTCATCACCATACTTCCCCTTGCAAAGGAATTGTAACCACATTCCGATGACCACAGAAACTGGTCCTAAATGCCCGCCAATTCCCAAGCAAAATGGGGCAGTCAGCACATTAGCAATTCACAACTCACTTTTCCCCCTTTACATTTTAGATCCCACGAGGCGGTCAGTTCTTGCCATGGACAGCTGGCTGCTGATCAGTATGACGTACCAGCGCGCACTGGCCTGGTGGGGCCTCCTAAACCACAGAAGCCCGATGGAGACAGCCTACAGGAGTTCAGTAAGTTGCCTATGTTTTTTAATTTAAAGTTATGTGGAACAATTTTGAAAAACACCAAATTATTCTCTTATATCTACAATGATATAGAATATTAAAAGATAAACTTTGCAAAAACACTGGAGGATTCAACTGCTAGAGCAGTCATTTCTGGGTTTTCTGCTAAAGGGCTCTCTAAGTAAAATCCTATTGAGAAAAGTGCTTTTTTTTTTTTTTTTTTTAAAAGAAGAGCTATTATATAAGATAGCAGGGTAGGTAAGTCAGCATTTGTGGAAATATGATTAGGGCCTATATTACACTGAACCCCTTTTCTGCATTATTATACACCCTTGAAAACTCTGAAACTTAAAAAAAATTGTCTTTAGGGAATTCCCTTGTGGTCCAGTGGTTAGGACTCGGTGCTCTCACTGCCAGGGCCCTGGGTTCAATCCCTGGTCAGGGAACTAAGATCCCACAAGCTGTGCAACGCGGCCAAAAAAAAAAGTCTTTACTTCAGAAAAACTTTTTAATATACTTACTGAAATCAGTTACTTAACATGTTAAAGATTCATTGCTAAATTTGATTTGTAAAGCATATAATAATAAAGTTTCTTCATTCCAAAGAATTATTTTGTCTTAAGTATAGAGATAAGAATCAAATTCTTTATTCAAAAAATGCGAAATATGGAAGGCAAAAAGAAAGCATCTAAAATAATGTGGTATTATAGGAGTTTCTTTATGATTGAAAGGAAAGAAACGGTAAATATAGTCTGAAGTTTTACAAAACATCAGGTTTGTTTTTTGTTTGTTTTAAAAAACCAGAAAAACAAAAAGGAAACGCAAGGAAAGTACTACTTCGATAGGGATCTATCAAATCCTGGTGACATGCTCAAACCCAGTGTTGAATCTCATACATACTACACAAACACAAAGAAAAAGTTGATCTATTTCAAATTCCCAGGATGACAGCTAGAAGAGAAACTTGTACACAGCTACAGTACAGGAGACAATTAGGAGGTCCATAGAAAGAATAATTTTAAGTTTATAGTAGAAATCTGATTGAAAACAAATGAGAACTGATCTATCACTGTATAAACAAATACAGATACATTCTTGAATGCATAGAGGAAATAAGTGTTTGCTTAATACCTTAGATTAAGGACTATAGGAGAAACTAAAAGAGTAGCAAATAAAGATAACTCTCCCTTTATGGGAAACAGTGTTTACCTAGTGATGGAAGCAAGCAGATAAGAGTATAAGTACAAGAAAAAAATTACTCTCCAAGTTATCCAAGATTCCTCTGTTAGAGGTGTGATGCTGTTATCTAGTGTATAATGCATGGATAATCATGCAGAGGCAGATTCTGGAACTTTTGGCTCTATGTATTCAGAGAAAGGTATTCTATTATCCAAACTTGTATTTGGGACCAAGACTATTTGTCTAGAGCTGAGAATTGGGCTGGATACTCTAAATCCTTTTATCTGTCTCCCTAAATGCGTTTTAGGCATCCGAGAAAACTACAGTTGGCCCTTAAATAACTCGGAGGTTAGGGATGCTGACCCTCTGTGGAGTCAAAAATGCACGGATAACTTATAGTCAGCTCTCCGTAGCCACAGTTCCTCCATATCTGTGGTTTGCATCACGGACTTAACCAACCCTGGATCGTGCACTACTGTAGTATTTACTACTGAAAAAACTCCACATATAAGTGGTCCTACGCAGTTCAAACTCATGTTGTTCAAGGATCAACTGTACTTTGCCCTGTTGGCAGCTAAAAGATTCTGCTAACATTCTAATTATAGCATGTCTGGGTCAGATACTGTATTTTAACAGATTTATTGAGATATAATTCACATAACCATATAAGCATCCACTGAAGTGTATGTACAAGTCAATGGGTTTAAGTATATTCACAGATATGTGCAACCATTACCAGTCGATTTTAGAAAGTTTTCATCACTTCAGAAAGAAATCCCATACTCTTTAGCTATGGCTCTCCATCCCCTACCAGCCACTAAGCAACCACTAATTTATTTCTTCTCTCTGTAGATTTGCAATCTGCTTTTGATACACTATTAATTTCCCTTGGTAAATAAAAGCCAAACATTATAACTGTTGATCAGACTTCAGAGTTCAGTAAAATCCTAAGATCATGACCACATCTATACTCTGGTTAAGGAGTTTATACGTACTTTAGAATCTTGAATGGCTACTCTGAAAATAGCCGTTATTAGCATTAAAAAAATTTAGTCAAAAGACCTGTCTCCCCCAATAAAATGTTAACATCTATACTACTGATGCCTTTGTATAGCTAATGTTCCTAGGCCTCTAAGTATTTTTATTTACTCACCTAGCAGAAGAAAGCAGAAAAGATCAGTTACTGCTATTAATGATTATAAATATATGAAACAGATAAAAATGTAAATGGGCAAACACAATTATTTCCAATAAAATATACCAGATGACTAAAACCGTCAATTTTAGATTTAACATTACAAAACTCACATCGACTTTCCCAGTACCCGTGAATCCATTCATTTTCATCTTTTAACGTTTACAAATATTCCTATTCAAACCCTCAGTGACTAATACAGAAGAATCTGGTTTCTTTCTTCACATTCAAGGGGACTGAGATGTAAGGATCAAGATTATACAAAAGGGATCTCTGAGGTCATTAGCAGGAACAGTCATTCCATTGGTTTAATACTGAGTTGTTCATGAACTTCCTGGTCAGTAACATGAAGATCCATTCCTGAAAAACACTCAAACTACACTTGAATTTTTTAAAATGAGGAGTAAAAGGAAAAATTAGCATAAAATATTAAAGAACCTGAATATTAAAATTATATCAAGACACTTACTTGTTTTCAAATGCCACTGTTATTGAATCTTCATGAACATCTTTTACAAATGCCTGTAAGAAAAAAAACCCACCACAGTTAAATTAACTTCTAAGCTTAAACATCGTTTTTGTTTTCAGTTACACTTTACAGAGATACCAAACATTTTATGTTTAACAACAGAATGAAGCTTCAAGTGACAGTGTGTCAGTTTGTGAGGATCACTCATTCATGAATCACATCTATATTTAGATACCTACTATGTGCTAGGACCTAGGAATACTCATTAGTTAAAATAAAACACAAAGAATTGCTCCAGAGCTCAGCATCTCATAGGACAAAGACAGACAAGTAAATTGAAAATTACAATGCAAAGCTGAAGGTATACTTCAGGCTAGAAGTACTGGAAACTAAGAAACTTGTTCCAGAGCTATATACCAGTCAGTGTAGATCTGTTGTAACCTATCTTTTTCTCCTTAATACAATTTTAGGAGAATACAATAGTAAATAACTAAATATAATCTCAAATCTATATATGCACAAGTACACTAAGTTCTCTTTAAAAACAATGTGCTGCTAATACCACTAAAAAGCCCAATTACCAGAGTTTAATTAAATTCTCAATCTCGCAGGCACTTGGCAAAAAAAAATAGTAATATGAAGTACAGAGGTTTAAATCTTTTAAATCTGATGATGCAATTGCTAATAAACTGCAGAAGGACATAACAAAAGTAATAGCTAACTAATTATCAAGAATTCTTTAATCAGCATGCTGTCCGTAATTCTATAAAATGACATAACAAAAGTAATAGCTAACTAATTATCAAGAATTCTTTAATCAGCATGCTGTCCGTAATTCTATAAAATTAAGTTTTTAATAGGTGCAGGAAAGGAGGTTTTGTTTTTGTTTTGACAATTAGAGGAGTAGGATAAAGCATAAAGAAACCCAAGGGGCTTTATATCTTAATTCATTTTAAAATGGCTTTAGAGATTTAAGCTTCTTACTCCAATGTGTTCTGTACATGTTTCTGTCCTTTCGTGGTTTCTCCCTGTCTGCAGGATTATGGTCAAACTCCTCTGCCTGAAAAAGGCCCTTTGTGACCTGGCCCCACTGCTCACCTCTCCAAGCTTCAGCTTTCACATCCTTGTAGGCTGTGATCCAGCAGTGCTAAACTACTTGGGCCTCTCTGTACATGCTGCTGTTCCTTCTTTCCTATTGTCCTTCCCCTCTTTTCACCTAGCTATCTCCTACTGGTCTTTTACATTTCAGTTCAGATGTCAGCTGCTACGGGAAAACCCAGAACACTAAGTTAAATTCCATCCTCCACATTCTTATAGCATCTTATGAATATCCTCACTATAAACTTATCCCACTATAGTCTTTTGCCCATTTTCCTACCAACAGTAAGCTTCCTGAGGGTGGGCGATATAGGTCTTTTATTTACTGTTGAACTTCAGAGTACCTATTAAGGGTTCAATGAATAGTTATTATCATGGATCATTGCCTAAGGGGTTCCTATCCTAGCCTCAGAGGAAAGGTATGTGTTCCGTGGGGTGGTAGTATGTTGATCAGGAAAGACAAACAAACAGAAGAGGATGAGGTTCCTATCCAACTTAGGGAGTGGAGGATGGGGAGGCACAGCAGGCCTAACGGGCAGCAGGAACAAAGGCTTAGACCTGGGGAAACAGCTTGGGGTGTGGTAGAAGTAAATCCTTTGTGGACAAGGAAGCCAAGACAATTCAGTGGGGAAAAAGAACACTGTTTTCAACAAATGGTGCTGGGACAACTGGATATCCACATGTAAAAGAATAAATTTTGGCCTAACCTTATACCATATACAGAAATCAACTAAAAATGCATCAGAGACCTAAATGTAAGAGCTAGAACTATAAAACTCTTAGAAGAAAATACAGTAGTAAATCCTCATGACTTCAGATACTGGGAAGATAACTAGTTCGGATTAAGACCATTCTTTAACTTCTGTATCCTCAGTAACTGGAATAATTTCTGGTATATAGTAGGTGCCCAATAAATGTGTTAAACAAACACATGATGCAATGCAAATCTCTTGGTAAACAAATACATCTTCAAAGGCCACAGATTAAAGCATTTTTAAAAAACTGAAACTTCCCAAAATATCAAATTAAAACATATCAGTCAAGTATTAAATAGCTGCTCCTAAGAAAAACAATGGCAGTTAAGGCAGGGTCCTGGAAAACATTTACAGTTGACCCTTGAACAACATGGGTTTGAACTGTGAGGATCCACTTATACTCAGATTTTTTCCCAATTAATATAGTAACTATATTTTCATTTTACAGACCTTTAAATTAACTAAGTGTGGGGAAAAGTTTGTGTTCAATTAGAGATCACAGTATGTGGAATCGAAGAACTAGATTTTATAAGGGCGCATGCCCCCAGTGCTATCAGGGGTTTGCCTATTACTTCAGCAACAGAAAGGCTTGATTTTGAGTTAAAGTTGGAGGAATTCGACGTTTAGTTTTATAAAGTAAGTCCCACAAATTACGGAGAAAGGAAAAACAGATGCCCCCCCCACCCCAACTTCTCCCTTGTGTTTACATGATGGCGAATACCAAATTAACAATCTGCTTTTTGAGGGTGGGACTCCTTTTAGGAGCTAATCCCTTATTTACCGAAAAATGTCTTTGCTCTGTCTTCATCCTTGTCTAAAATTTTACGTTTGCATGTCTTGGCAGTAACTAGTATTAGTTCTTTACTGTATATTATATGCTGAAAATGTTAAGTCCTTTAGTCAGCTAAGAGAACCTTGTTACAGCTGGGTGAAGAACTGTTCTCACTAAATCAGGTCCCTTTCCAATACTACTGCCCTTGTCTAAAACCGTGCTGTTGCTCACCATAGAAGCTGCTGGTCATATGTACATATATCTATTTAATTAAGTACAATTAAATAAAATTAAAAATCAGTCTCTGAGTCATACTTGCCACATTTCAAGTGCTCAAAAGCCACACAGGGCTCAGTATCTACTGTAGAGGACAGCACAGGTAGAGACCACTTCCATCATCACAGAAAGTTCCACTGGATAGCACTGATTTAAAACATTTACAAATGTTGGGGACTGTTTTCAAATCCACCTTGAAAGCACTCTAAAAGTTAGTCTCATTACTTCATTGCTCTATTTTAATTTTTTTCTATTTGCCAAAAAGTTATTGTACAGTTTAATCACACTCAGTCACCACATTTGCCTATTTCCTAAAATTAAACGTCCCTTCAAAGGAGGAAGATCTGCAACTGTTGTGACTATTAAAAACCAAAAAAACAAAAAACCAAAAACAAAAAAAAAAGCTTCCAAGCTTTCAAAGACACTAAAAGCAATTCCAGATGTAGAGTGTCAAAAATGGTTTGAGTAATCATCACAGCTTACGGCGGCCACCGCCTCGAGTTAATGAGGCTTACCTGTATATGGATGTTGGTGTGACTGTTCCCAAACCAGTCATTTTTAGCCACTGTTTGCATATTATGTGAATACAGAAGGCATGGAATACCTTCTTGTTGCTGCTGTAATAAGGGGAATAAAAGAAACTCATAGGTTGCCTCTGGCTCGCACTCTCGCCAAGGACAAAGGTCTCCTCTGACTCCTGAGGCCTTTTGATAAAATTCCAACAAAGGTCCCATCTTTCTGCTTCTCATCATACTTTCTCCAATAACCCTCCTTTTCGGCCCTGCCCCTGCCTTACCCCAACACTCATACCCTTCCCTTCCCTGGCCATCCCAGAGCACTATCACCTCACCCACCAACAATTGGGAAAACTATGTTTTGTTGTGCTCTCTACCTATCTACATCAAGCAAAGCTGATGAGAAGATAGGTTCAGGGGATTCCTGAGGGGTTGGTTACCAAAGAAGGCAATTGAATGGGTTTGAATGAATACAAGAAGGGAGCTGCATGGGACTGGATGAGAGCTAGGGCTCTTATAAGGGTCAGTAAACTTAGTGGTTAAGAGTTTTGCTGTGAATGAGGTAGGTTCAAAATCTTGGATCTAAGACATAACAGCTGCGGGACTCTCCAAGAAACGGTCTCTGGGCCTCAGATGCCTTGTCTGTGTAAGTAAGGAATGGATACAGGGGAACTGGACTTGCCTCCTAAAGCTGTTGTGAATAATGAAATCACACATGTCTAGTGCCTAGCACGATGGCTGGCACACAGTTGGCACTAAATAAATGAGAGGTAAAGCAGAGAGGGGCATATTTTATAAAAGATGCAGAACCATAAACACTCCTGCATCTGAGAAAGTTACATCTCAGCAAAAGAACACTTAAAAAAAGATTTAAAAATTAGGAAAGAGAAAAGGCTGTTTTTCTCAAAGATACTAAATACTAAAAGGTTATTTAGACTTTCAGAAGAAAAAAAAAGTGATGAAAATCTTTGGGGTTTGAGAAAGGTGCTAAAAGTGCAGTTAAAGACAGACATAGTGGGACGTCCCTGGTGGCGCAGTGGTTAAGAATCCGCCTGTCAATGCAGGGGACACAGGTTTGATCCCTGGTCCGGGAAGATCCCATATGCCGCGGAGCAACTAAGCCCGTGTACCACAACTACTGAGCCTGCACTCTAGAGCCCACAAACCACAACTGCTGAGCCCATGTGCCACAACTACTGAAGCCCACACGCCTAGAGCCCGTGCTCCCCAACAAGAGAAGCCACCTCAATGAGAAGCCCACACACAGCAATGAAGAGTAGAGAAAGCCCGTGTGCAGCAACAAAGACCCAACACACCAAAAATAAATAAATAAATGGAAAAAAAAAAAGACAGACACAGGCTCCTTATCAGGGGGAATAAACAGAAAATCAAAAAATCATTATGGGATCCCCCACCTGGCAACTGGGCCAAAGAGGCAATCATAAAATCATACTAACCAAAGTGTGTAATGACTAGAGATATCTAAGTCAAACATTACATCACCGGGATTGCTGAAACTAAAAGAAAGTCCGTCCCTATTTGGGTGAACTCTTACTCTCCCACTACACCTCACACCTTAGATTGTACAGAGAAATTTCAATTTAAGCCCCTGACCACCAATGAACACAACTACTACATTATCACTGAAGACAGCACATGTAGTACAATGATAATTCTCATTAGAGAAAACTTAAAAGCATTGCAAAATATCCCTCCTAAAGAAAATCTGTAGGAGATAGACAATAAGGACATATGAAATGTGATAAAATACGATTCAAACCCAAGGCTTCACATATAAAGCGAGTTATTGCTTTGCCACCCTTTGAATGTGGGAACTAACAACATATGAGAATGAACAACGGGAAGGGAAAAGTACAATAAACCTCATCAACAATTCTTCCAACCACAGTGCATGTCTAGGAATACTCGCCTTCACTTGGGCATTTACCACAAATTCTGAGAAAAATGCACCCTTTCTGGTTCACCTTGACGCAAAGACAACACACAGGTACAGAGAGAACAGTATGAAATGAGTTATTAATTTTCCTGTGTGTATGTATTCTAACTTTTGAATGCTTCAGTTCTTAATGGGTTCCCAATGTAACAAAAGCAAACTTCATAGGAGGATTAAAGATTTCTAACTTTATCTTTCATTAATAGGCATTCATATGAAGAATTACAGTGTAATGTGTCAAGGTGCAAGAGTTAATAAAAAGGAAGCTAACACATAAGCTGAATATTTTGTGACGTCTTTGTATCAATGGTAAAAAATGGTAACATCCTTGCAACTATACTTACAGAATAATGCTAAGGCACTGTTGCAGTAACAAATACAAAGTGACAATGAAACTTACAAAACTGGGCACGAAGTCAAATCCAATTCGTTTCTTTAAGCTGAATGTCATCATTTCAGGAAGTCAGATTACCTGATCTCAAAGCCCAGATCTGACCCTTACTAGCTCTGACACTTAGTAATAACTCACTTACCTCACCTCTCTGTACATCTATGTCCACATCTATGTCCTCATCTATAAAATGGGAATAACAATGGTACCTCAGGGTTGTGGGAGTGATTAAATTAAGAGAGGTAAAGCACCTAGAACCCTGCCTGGCACCTCAAGAGCTCTCAGCACCTGTTAACAGTTAAAATCATGATTGTAGTCATCTCAGGAAGCACATTCCCATAGTGGGCAGGAATCAGAAAGCCAATTATTATACCACTGAATTTTACATTTAATTAATAATTTGGAGGTTTTCAGAGTGTGTGGGTATGAAGTTGGAAAATGCTCAACTCAAAAGGGGAGTACTGATGCTTCCATAAAGATACTAAACACTAAAAAGGTTATTTAGACTGGGAAGAAAAAAACATGTGGTTGACCTGAACAATTTACTTCCTTGAAGTACAGAAGACTTCAGAGAAAATGTGAAGAAAATTTTCATTACATGACTTTTTCTAAGTCAAAGAAATACCTAAGCACAAAAGTAGTGGCTCTGACAGTTACTAAATCCAACTTTCGAGTTTTTAAGAATAAACACCAGAGGGAAAAATAGAAATGAGCTGTTACAATCTTAGGGTTTAGGTTTCATGGTTTAGGTAATTCTGAATCCTAAGTTTGAGTTAATTTTTTAGAGGAAAAAACCCAACTGTTCCCAGCATATACTCTATCCAGTTTATACTGCAAATTTGGACCATGTGCTCAGAAGATGGAGAACTGTACCTTACAATATGGTGGTTCTGTTAGGCAAATCAAAGTCTGAATTCAATTATACCGAAGCTGTTTGAGTTGTTTAGTTCTTTAAGCCTTTTCAATCAATCTGATGAACCCAGGTTCCTAATTTTTTCATAAATGTAACATTTCTCCATAATAGTTCATTTTTTATTCATCTTTATTTCCCATCTTTTCTGCCCATCCCACTGGACAAATAACTCAGTTTACTTGTGCTTTACTTTTATAACTCACGTCAATGTTGAGCCTTATAAGAATTTAAACCTTTTTCATTATAGAAACTATTATTCTACCAATTGAGGTTTTCTTAAAAACAAAACCTTAATTAAATAAACATAACAGCAATTTCTCTGCACACGTTTGTTCATGTTTAATACTTCCCCTGAAGGAACTAAGGGACAACCCATTCCTTGTATTCACCTTCAAATTAAGCAACTTCGTTAAAAAACAAAAATAGGGGGGATTAAGAGCAGAGATAGAGGGCCTTTCTTATATTCCAATCAGTTTGCAAGCAAAATCACAGAAGCAAATCACAGGTTGCTCGAACAGAACAATACATCCTTCAAGACCACGATGTACTACTTGCCCTCTGTAGCAAGCAAACTCCACTAAAAGACAGTAAGAGTGGCATCTAATCTAAGCTAATATCACAGATCTATTAGAATACCGCTCAATCATTAGCCCCTGCTCATATTTATTATAGTTAGTGCCCCAAATCTAGTGAGCAAAACTACCAATCTAGGAAGCAGAACGATTCTGCACAAACTAACCAGCAGAATTATGGATCACTGAAAAAAATGCAACCAGAATTTTGACTGCAGAGTCAACTGAAACAATTTTATATTGGTGAGACTGTTAAGAACATAAATGCTGGGTTATTTTTTCCTCCTTTTACAACTAAAGGTTTTATCATTTTGCTAAAAGTATGGAACAGTTTACATACTTTACTCACTCATTAAATATATTGATCTCCAAATATCTCCATAAAATTGGTAAACACATATATAGTTAAGTCAATGTTTACTTTCCTATATACCTCGTTTGAAACGTTTATGTAATCCTATATAGATTTAAGCATTGCATTTGGACAACGGCAATATTTAATTCCCTTGCTTCCTTCTATATGCACCTTCTGTTGCCAAGATACTGTAGTAAGGTGGGACATTACTTACAGAAGTTATAGGAGACATTCAAGAGGAAATGAGAACTTATAGACTGCTAGATCTGCAGCAAGTATGGACCAAGAGACGCACTACCGACATATGAAAATATTTTTAAGCCTCCTTTTGAAAATGTAAGATATTAGTAAGATCTGCAATGGTGTAACTTAAAAAAAGAAAAGCCCGCAGCAAAACCATGCATGCCTATTTAAAACCTCAACAATACAGTTCACTGCAACATTACACAGAGGAGATAGTCAAACCCTTGGAGCACAGAACAATTATTTCCACTCATTTAAAAAAATTCCCCAATAATGATATACTCTTAGTTAATTTCCTGAAGTTTCATGGCATATATCCAGGCCTTTGGAGGGTTAATTTTTTTTCTTAAGTAGCAGAGTTGCCAATGTTTTTAGACGCTGAAGCATCTGTATTCCTGAATTTGCCCACATTTATAACAAGGGAGGAGGGGCCACGAATATTCAAGATTACCAACTTCTTTAAACCATTACTCGGATATGCCTGGGTCTTCCTGAAACTTTTGAATCTAAAATCTTTTCTGAAATCCACAAAGAAAGGTCACTAATAATCAGTTGCCATTGTGATTTGGTACCGACTACAGCTTCTTACTACTCTTTCTTCACACCGCTCGCCCAGAACAGTGGAGCTCTCCGAAGTCCCAATGCTGGACAGGAAAAGAGAAGCCCAAGGAGATCGCAAACCCTCTTTGCAAGGCAGGAGGCGGCTTGACGGAAGCGCCCCCCGCTCCTCGGCAACTACCCACACGTCAGGCCCGGATCCCACTGGGAGAGGATATTTAAGAAAACAGAAATAAGCCGTCACCGTCACTTAGCACGGATACCGGCCCTTCCCGCCCGGATCTCCTACCTGCCGTCGGCCCTCGCCCATCCCCAGCTCTCCCTGCCGGGGCTCGGCCCCCGAAAGGGCACCCTCTTTTCCTTGCCCGCTTCTCATTCCGACAGGCGCCGGGGCCTCATACAGGAGAGGCAGCGGGGCTCAAGGGGCTTCCTACAGGCCCGAAGTCCGGTCCTTCCCTCCCTCCCAAACAACATCCCGCCGAGCGCGCCCTGACCCCGGGCGCGGCGTTCGGGAAGAGGGCCCCAGGCCTGCCTCCGGCCGAGGCTAAAAAGAAAAGGGAGGGAAAGAAGGGCGAAGATGGGGCCTGCCCTGGAGTCAAGTACCTTGTAGAAAGCGCCATTGGAGCCCCGCACTTCCACCACCAGCTCCTCCATCTTCTCGTCCGCCCTGATCGCTCCGGGAGCCCGCCCCTGAGAGGTGGGCTGCGGGCGCTCGAGGCCCAGCCGCCGCTGCCGCCGCGCTGCTGCACGCCCCCCGGCAGCGGCGCCGCAGTCACCGCCGCCGCCTGCGCTCGCCGTCGGCTCACCGCCCGCTCCGAGGCGGCCCCTCACCGGAAGTGAAACCGAAACGGAGCGGAGCGCCTGACTGAGGCCGAAAGCTCCAACCGCTCCGCGTGTAAACAGTGAAACCGTGTCACATGACCGACGCCGCCTCTTCCCCAAAGGGTTCGGCCCCTCGGCCCCGCCCTCCTTCTCCTGGCGGACCCAGGAGCGCGCGCCTGCGCGCTGCTGGGGACGGGCCGGGGGGGCCGGGCCCAACGTAAGGCGCGCGGGCTCGGCGTGCGCGGGCTCGGCGGCGGGCGGGAAGGCGGGAAGGGCGGAGACAGGTCGCGCCGGTGGCCGAGGTCGCGCCGCTTCGCGTCGCCTGGCGAGGACCAGAGCGCCCATTCCTTTAAGCGGGGGCAAGCCGAGGCGTGGGAAAGGGCCTCCCGTAGCAAACTAGTGTGTTCACTTATCCACGTCCGGGCTGGCTTGGGTTGGAGGTGTTTTGTTTTTTGTTTTTTTTAAGTGGGGCAGAGCCTAATTGAGCTGGAGGTGGAGTGGGACAAGAATGAAGGTGAAGAATTAGATTGAAGAAGACTTTGAACTAGTGACAGTGGCAACCGCGGTGACTCAGGCTTGTGTGACCCTTAGAGGCTGAAGGTGAGAGTAACGCCCTCCCCCAAGAGATTTTGGGCCGTCCTGTGGATGCATCCTGTGTCCTCGGAGGGGCAGTGGAGTGTGTCAGGACCTCTGGAAGTGTTAGTCCTTCCACAGACCCAGCACTGACCCACATACTTCCCTTCCCTCGATTCAGTTTCATACTTTTACTTGACATACGTAAAAAAGAAAATGTGTTAAACACTTGTTAATTTCTTTAGTTTATTTCCCTACTACTTCACGCCTACTGTATGCCCACCCTGCACCAGAGGCGACCTGTCTACAAGGGCCCGTGCACCTGTTTTCTTGCAGCTCTTTCCCTTTACCCTCCATAGTACAGCAAACCCCAGTTCTTTCTCATTCCTGCTTCTGCATCCTGCTTGTGTCCACCTTGACCTAGGTTTCCTTTGGAAGGCTTGTATTCAACTGAGAAGTTTATTGAGCCCCTACCGTATGCCAGACACCGTGCTGAGTGCTAGTGAGACATTGGTCAGAGCTGGGAAATGACTCCAGCTGGAATGTGACCAGTGAGAGTTAACTGGCAGCACTGAGTTGGTGGGGGCGGGTTGAACCGCCCCAGGCAGGTGCCCCAGAATGTGAGGCATCCTTGGGCCTCCAGTTCCCTTCCCACCTCACTCCTAGCCAGAGCAGCGGCATTGCTGCTGGTGGAACTCCAGCATGAAAGCCTCAGATCAAGGGCCACATTCCTTGAGGCCATGGTAAACAGGGATGATCTATTGAACTAGGGTTTCTGGAGTAGTCACAAGATGCAAAGATTCCAATGAGGCTGAAAGAGAATCTCACCAGTTGGCTGCATAGAAGCAGAGCAGAGCATGAGCTTTAACCCCAATGTAGTAAAGGGGGACAGATTGATTAGAATGGTTATACCTTCCATGTGTAGGGTGTTGTTCAAATATTCAAATATTACCAGCTCTTCATAACCACTACAAGCTGCACTAAACCTGGTGGTGTCCCCTGAACCGCCGATGCACTTTCATGCCTTCATGTCTCCCCATGCTTCTTGGCCCCCTGAAATATCCTTCTCGTTAGGGTTATTGGCTGGATTCCCATTAGCTTGTTATTTGTATCTCAGGTGCAGAGAGTTAACTTTGCTCCTCAATTCTCAGCACATTGTCATCATCAGTCCCTGCAAGGCCCCTCTCTTATTTATATTATTTTACATTGTTTAAATTATTTGTCCTCGTCTTTCTCAATACCCACTCTCATTCTTCTTCTAGACACAAGCTGCAATATGTTTGATATAGATCCTTGATCATTTAAGACATGCGGTGTTTTGTGTATGCCTTTTACATTTACAAAGATGGTACTGGACTGTAAATCTCTATTTCCCACTGTTTTCACTCAGCACTGCGTTCTTGAGCTATATCCACATTGCTGTGATTTCCCTAGTGATGGGCGTCTAGGTTACTGCCAACTCCCTGATGTCACACTGTGGTGAAAATCCTTGTGAATGTCTTTACAAACCTTTGCAAGAATTTCTTTTGTGCTCTTAAAGAACTTTGTACACACCTCCTGCTTCCTCACCATACTGCTTGGCATATAGCAGGGACTCGGTAAATGTTGAATACCTCACCCATGATGCTTAATGTACTAGCATCGCTTATTTATATTTCTGTTTTCCTCGTTGGACTGTTAGTTCCTTATGGGCAAGAGAGACGTCTTATTTATCTTTGTGTCCCTGGCACATTCAAAGTGGTTGATTTTAGGAAATGTTGGATGAATGAATGCATGCCTATCCTCACTACCTGTATGTGCTATGATTTAGTCTTGCCCACTTAACTCTGAGTCTCAGCTCAGCTGAATTCAGACACAGGCTCAGCCCCGCTCATGAGCTTGTTCCTCCCACATTCTTCTCTCTCTCTCTCTCACTGGCAACCCCTTCTTCAGGGTGGTTGCTCAGGCCTAAAACTGGGTCATTTTGGCCTTCTCTTTCTCTCACACGTTGAATCCATCAACAAATCCTTTCAGAGTCCACAATCTAGTTCTCACCACTTGTGCTGCTAAAACCATGGTCCAAGTCCCTATCCTCTTTTACCTGGATTATTGTAACAATTTCACTGGTTTCCCTGCAGCCACTCTTATCCTCTGTCTATTCTCAACACAGAGACAAACTCTATTCAGGTGTCAATCAAGTCACTCTGCTATTCAAAACCTTCCAATTGTACCCTAAATGCCTCAGGGTAAAGGCCAAAGTCCTTATTAATTCTGGCCTCAGTGCCCTTCACCCACTGGCCTCTGTTATCTCCTTGATCTCACCTTCTACCTCCTCCCTTCACTCCATTCCAGCCATACTGGCTTCTTTGCTGTTTCTTGAAAACATCAGGTAAGTTCTGTCTGTCTCCTATCACTAGAATATAAGCTCAGTGAGAACAGAGATTTTTGTTTCTTTTATTCACTGCTTGTCCCCAGTGCCTACCACAGTGTTTGGAACATAGCAGGTACCTACTGATTTATGAAATGAATGAATAAATGAATGAATATGTGTTGAGGATGCAGCTTGGGTCAAATCTGTTCTCGTGCTTATATTTATCTGATATTGGAATGATGCTTCAGAACCTCTAGACTTGCCTTGGCCCCTAGCTTCCATTAAATTGTTGCCTGTTGTCTTTGCATTGATTTATTCTGTGTTATTTCCTGCTCCTTCGAAATTTGAGCCCTTTGAATCTTTTTCATGCCTCAATCCCAACTAAAATGCCCTTTGCCCTTTCCAACTCTAGAAATCCTATGTACCCGCTTGGAGCCAGCTAAAGCCTCACTTCTTTCATGACACATTCTCTGACAATCTCACTTCACTTTGACGTCTCCTTTGAACTAGATATTAGAAAAAAAATTAAATAATAGTCTTTATGTTTTAGAACAGTTTTAGATTTACAGGAATATCAAGCAGATAGTAGAGAGTTCGCATATCAGTTCCCTGATATCTCCCTCCCAGTTTCCTCTATTGTTCACATCTTGCATTACTGTGGTTTATTTGCTATCATTGATGAGCCAAATTGATATATTTTATTAGCCAAAGTCCATACATTAGTTTACATTAAGGTTCACTCTTTGTGTTGTATAGTGTATGGGTTTTGACAAATGCATAATGTCATGCACCCCCCATTATAGTATCATATAGAATAGTTCCACCACCCTAAAGATTCCCTGGGCTCCACCTATTTATTCATCAGCTCGACCCCCTAACCCTAGGCAACCACTGATCTTTTTACTGTCTCCATAGATTTGTCTTTTCCAGAGTCATAGAGTTGGAATCATCCAGTATGGGGCCTTTTCACATTGGTTTCTTTCACTTAGCGATAGCATTTAAGGTTCCTCCATGTCTTTTCATGGTTTGATAGCTCATTTCTTGTTAGGGAAGAGTAATATTCTGTTGTCTGGATGTATCACAGCTTATTTATCCATTTGCCTACGGAAAGACATCTTGATTGCTTCCAAGTTTTGGCAATTATGAATAGAGCTGCTATAAGCATCCATGTGCAGGTTTTTGTATGGACATAAGTGTTCAACTCATATGGGTAAATACCTAGGAGTGTGATTGCTGGATCCCGTGGTAAGAGTATGTTTAGTTTTCTAAGAAACCGCCAAACTGTCTTCCACAGTGGCTGAACCATTTTGCATTCCCACCAACGATGAATGAGAGTTCCTGTTGCTCCACATCCTTGCCAGCCCAACCCAACTTTTGGTGCTGTCAGTGTTCTGGATTTTGGCCATTCTAATAGGTGTGCAGTGGAATCTCGTTGTTTTAATTCGCAATTCCCTAATGACTTATGATGCCGAGCATCTTTTCATATGCTTATTGCCATCTGTATATATTCTTTGAGAAGGTCTCTGTTCAGATCTTTTGCCCATTTTAAAATTAGGTGGTTTTCTTATTGGTGAGTATTAATAGTCCTTTGTATATTTTGGATACCAGCTCTTTATCAGATTGTGTTTTGCAGATATTTTCTCCCAGTCTGTGGCTTGTCTTTTCATTCACTTAACAGTCTTTCACAGAGTAGAGGTTTTTAATTAAAAAGTCCAGCTTAATCAATTTTTTTCTTTCATGGATCATGCTTTTGGTATTGTACCCCAAAAGTCATCACCAAACCTAAGTTCACCTAGATCTTCTCCCTTGTCATCTTCTAGAAGTTTATAGTTTTGTGTTTTACATTTACGTCTGTGATCCATTTTGAGTTAATTTTTGTGAAATGTATAAGGTCTGTGTCTAGACTTATTTATTTTATTTTTTATATGCATAAAATAAAATGCACATGGATGTCTAATCATTCTTAGATCTTCTTTGATTTCTGTCTTCAAGGTTTTGTAGTGTTCCTCATATAGATACTGTACATATTTTGTAAGATTTATGCCTAAGTATCTCATTTTTTTTGGTGCTCCTGTAAGTGGTGTTGTATTTTTAATTTCAAATTCCAATTGTTCATTGCTGGTATATAAATCTCCCTCTAACCACTGCTTTTGCTGTATCCCATAAATTTTGATAAATTGTAGTTTTTTAATTTAGTTCAAAATATTTCAAAATTTCTCTTGAAACTTCTCCTTTTACCCATGTGTTATTTAGAGGTGTGTTGTTTAATCTCCAAATATTTGGGGATTTCACAGTTATCTTTCTGTTGTTGATTTCTAGTTTAATTCCATTGTGGTCTGAGAGAAGACATTGTATGATTTCTGCTATTTCAAATTTGTTATGGTATGTTTTTGGACCATTCTTGGTGAATGTTCCATGTGAACTTGAGAAGAATGTGTATCCTATTGTTGGCTGAAATAGTCTATAGCTGTCAATTAGATCAAGTAGATTGATGGATCTGTTCAGTTCAACTATATCCTTACTGATTTTCTGCCTGCTCAATCTATCAGTTACTGACAGAAGGGTGTTGAAATCTCCTAATATAACAATGGATCTATTTCTCCTTGTAGATCTGTCAGCTTTTGCCTCACATATGTTGACACTCTTGTTGGCTGCATATACATTAAGAAATTTTATGTCTTCTTGGAGAATTGACTTCTTTATCATTATGTAATGCTCTTCTTTATCTCTGATAATGTTCCTTGCTCTGAAGCCTGCTTTGAAATTAACATAGATAATCCAGCTTTCCTTTGATTCGTGTTAGCATGGTATATATCTCTTCACCCCTTTACTTTTAATCTAGTTGTGTCTTTTATTTATTTATTTATTTATTTATTTATTTTTGGCTGTGTTGGGTGTTAGTTGCAGCACGCTGGATCTTTTCGTTGTGGCGCATGCGCTCTTTGTTGCGGTGCACGGGCTTCTCTCTAGTTGTGGCGCGTGGGCTCCAGAGTGCATGGGCTCAGTAGTTGTGGCTCATGGGCTCTCTAGTTGTGGCATGCATGCTCAGTAGTTGCGGCGCACGGGCTTCGTTGCCCCGTGGCATGTGGGATCTTAGTTCCCCGACCAGGGCTCGAACCCGTGTCCCCTGCATTGGAAGGTGGATTCTTAACCACTGGACCACCAGGGAAGTCCCCCTAGCTGTGTCATTATATTTAAAGTGAGTTTTTTTTAAACAATGTATAGTTGTATCTTCTTTTTAAATCTACTTTGTTAGTCTCCATCTTTTAATTCATGTATTTAGACCATTCACATTTAAAGTGATTATTCATATAGTTGCATTAATATACCATTTTGTAACTCTTCTATTCACTGCACTTGTTCTTTTTTAATCTTCCTCTCTTTTTCTGTCTTCTCTGGCTTTAATTGAGCAATTTATATGATTGTATGTTTTCTCCTCTCTTAGGATATCAGTTATACTTCTTTTAAAAAATTTTAGTGCGTTCCCTAGAATTTGCAATATATATTTACAGCTAATTTAAGTTTACTTTCAAATAACACTATACTGCTTTATGTGTAGTGCAGGTACCTTATTAAAGAGTGTTCCCATTCACTTCTGTCTCTCCTGCCATTTAATTTCACTTATCCATATACCATAATCACCAATGCATTGTTGCTATTAGTGATTTGAAAAGATAGGTCTATTAGATCAATTAAGATTAAGAAAAAATAAAAGTTTATTTTATCTTCATTTATCCCTTCCCAAACTCTTCCTTTCTTTATGGAGATTTGAGTTTCTGACCTGTGTCATTTTCCTTTTGTCTGAAGAACTTGTAACTTTTTTTTTAAACATTTCTCTCAATCTTTGGCTGAAAAGGTCTTTATTTCTTCATCACCTTTGAAGGATAATTTCACTGGATCCAGGATACTAGTTTTTCCCCCCTCTTTCAACACTTTAAATATTTTGCTTCATTCTTCTTGCTTGTGTGGTTTCTCATGAGTCCCTGGGCTATGATCTTCAGAAGCACTTCTTAGCTTTTTTTTTCTCCCTTTAAGTGACACAGAAAGGTTAGAGGGGACTACACTGGCTCATAGCTCCTCCCCCAGGTTAGGAAAGGGCTCTGGTAAGGTAATTTCCCTTGGAGGGCAGGCCTTTGTTATGGAGAACACTGGGTGTATTTCAAAATGGTTGTGCTTTCCATCTTCCTGCACACAACAGGGAATTTTTCTCTGAACTTCACTCTGAGAACCTGGAGGGGGGGTGGTACCTGGAGGCAAAACCCATGAAAATGTAGGCCTTCCCCCAAGATTCGTCCCCCAGGAGTTTTCAACTCTTCAGCTAGTCCACACTCAGCCTCAAGCAATTCATCAGAACCAGCATTTAAGTATTCCTACCAATAATTGGCTCCAGTGGCTTCTGCCTCAGGTAATCAGATCTCTGTTGTGATTATCTATATTCACCTCTCTCCACATTTGGGGCTGGCAGTTTGCCCTGTGACCTCCGTTCTCTGGGTCTAAGAAAAGTCATTGCTTTTCTGTTGGCTCAATGTTTTTCTGGTTGTAAGGCTGGGAGTGATAACTTCTAAGCTCTCTACACTTCAGAGCTTGATGTTAAACGTTTGGGTTAGAATTTCTCTTGTAGCTTGGAGTTCAGTGTCAGGACTCGTGTTCATAGCCGAAACATCACCAATAAGCCTGCACAAGTGAAAGTACTAATGCTCAAGGTCAGTTCAAGTATCTACTTCATTATGAGATAATCACATTATTTTCTCTTTATCCTTTAAGAACAATAAGCATGCGATCTGTGGCAGACACTGGGTTGGTTAACTCTACTTCCATTCCCAGCCTCATTCTCCCCTGCCTGCCTCTACCCTAGAGGCTGGAAAACCTAAATGTGCACGTTTCCAGACCTCCTGCAGCTAGAGTGGCCACATGACATATTTCTTTGCAAATAAGATGTAAACATAAGTTTTTTGGGAAGTTTCTGGGGAAGCTTTTGCTTTTTTGAGAAAGGGGGACAAATATGGCTGATGTTGCCTCCTCCTCTGTAATGCCTGCCTTGATTGTGGATGTGATGCGTAGGGAAACCTAGGGAAACCATGAGGGGCTAGCCAAGAGAATCACAGTGGTGTCAGTGAACCATTGCCAGCAGCCACCTACCACCAGACTTCTTGTGTGAGAAAAAGAAACCTCTATTCGATTAAGCTTTCCTAAGGTGGCTTTTCTATAACCTGCAGCCATATGCACTTCTAACTGATGGAGCACCTAACCTGTATGGAATCTGAGGTACAAAACCAAGAAATCAGTCTAATAGGTAACCGCTAGGAAAAGCAGGAGTAAGTTTGGCTCCAGTGAAAGAGTGATGCTGACACCTACCCTGTTCAAAGAATGAAAGGAAGGATTAGTCTTGATGTTGAAATACTGAGGACTAGAGCTTTGCTGATTGCCAGTTGTCATATACATACGTTACATGAGTTGTGGGGGGAAGGTTGATTCTGTGTGAGTTCAGTGACAGTGACCAGTAGCAGGAGAAGAAGGCAATCTTCATGGGGTGGGGGGGTCGTAGCAGTGTCCCAGTCCTGCACACAGGGAACCAACCAAAGGACAGATTGCTCAAGTTTTCTGAATTCCAAAGAAGAGGCTCTTTGTTAGCCAGTCTTCTTGGGCAAGTTACTTGATCTCTGTTCAGTTTCCTTTTGTAAAATGGGGATAATAAATAGAATGCAGCTCATTGGGGCATTGTGAGCATCAAATGAGATAATCTGTGTAAAGAGCTTAACCAGTGTCGACAGACAACGTGTTGTATCAACGATGTTAAGACTGGACCGTGGGTCTCTGCTTGCTCTTGCCATCGCCAGCCACAGACTCACAAACTCCGCCTCACTCTGCAGAGCAGCATACACAACTGGCTTATCCTCCTGACATCAACAGAGCACTCCAAGAAGGGCTTTTAATACTAGGGCAGAGAAACGTTTCTAAGCTACAGTGGACCTTGGTTTGATCATTCATTTGGGCTCGATGAGCTGCCAAAGTCAAGTGAACTTCCACCTGAAAGGCAGTAAGCAAAGTCCTTCAGAAGTGTGAATTTGTTTAGTAAGAGTCGTGTTTAGAGTCCTGCCGGGAACTGACTAAGTTTGGAGGTTCATATGTCCTTTTTGAAATGTGGAATATTGTCTGTCTCAAATCTCCTGGCATTTTTCTCATCGTCTTGATTTCTCAGAGATGATTTAAAGTGGTGACTGAGGGTCACTGTCTACTGCCGTACTGGGTCAGTGCGTGTTGCAAGTGTGGCTTTGTTTATCAGTATGATTACGTTAGATTACATATCACTTAAACCTGACAAATATTGACCTAATTAAAGGGTTCTATTTTTATTTTATTCATTATCACATGTAATAACAAGTCTGGAGACAGGCCGTGTGGAACTGATACGGGAGCTCTTTCTGCTTCCCCCTTACTGTCCTTGATGTCCCCATGCTTGCAAGTTGACTGCTCCTCCTCCAGGCCTTGAGATCACATTTTATGCAGGGAAAAGAGAGAAGAATAGAGGGCACGAGGCATATGCCAGCTGCTCGTTTTTTTCCTTTTTTTAAAAAATAAGAAAAATAATAGCTTTCTCAGAAGCCCCATCTAGTACACTTCTGCTTACATCTCATTGGCCAGCATGATGTTGCCTGGCCACATAGAGCTGCAAGGAAGCCTGAAGCTTGCCATGTTTTTAGCCAGACACATTGCTGCGGTAAACAAAACTGGGTTTCTTTTGGAAGAGGAAGATGTGAGTGGTGTTGGGTATGTAGCTAGCAGCGAGTGCCGCACTTGGCGTCCACAGTGTTGACGGTGGAACAGTAATAGCTGGGGAAACCCTGGCTCACAGTTGCAAACTAGTCAACCAAGCAGAGGATGTGTGTAAAGTGTAGAGATTTTTGTTCCTGGCCTTCATGAAAAGGTTGCCTGTTTTGAAGGAGTAGAGGAAAGCCCAACCTCAGAAATGTAATCTGTGATTGTTATATTATAAAGCAACACTCTAGAGCTTTCTTGCTCCTTTCTTTTTGACAAACCTGCCTTTTCAGAATTAATGGGAAGAAATATTTTCCATAACCTTTAGTATCTAGGCAGAGCAGGGCTCAGACTCTTCGTAGAACTGACATGAAAATATTTCAACCATTTAAAAATTCAAGGGACAAGGAAAGACTGAGGGATGTTAACAGACAAAAGGAGATTAAAAAGACATGATGACAAAATGCAATGTGGTATTCTGGATTGGCTCCTGGGAGAGAAAAAAGGGAGGTAGAGTGGGAAAACTAGTGGAATCTGAATAAAGTTTGTAGTTTAGTTAATAATTACGTGCAGAAGTTGGTTTGTTACTTGTGACAAATGTAACAAGGTACTGTGATACCCTAGGGGAACTTGGCACCCTAGGGTATATGAGAACTCTGTATTAGCTTGGTAACTTTTCTGTGAATTGAAAATTATCCCAACATTAAAAACTCATTGAGGGCTTCCCTGGTGGTGCAGTGGTTAAGAATCCGCCTGCCAGTGCAGGGGACACAGGTTCGAGCCCTGGCCCGGGCAGATCCCACATGCTGCGGAGCAGCTAAGCCCGTGCGCCACTAGTAACTACTGAAGCCCGCGCGCCGTGCTCCACAGTAGGAGAAGCCACTGCAGTGAGAAGCCCGCGCACCGCAACGAAGACCCAACGCAGCCAAAAGTAAAAATAAATAAAATAAATTAAAAAAAAAAAAAGAACTCATTGAAAAATTAAGGGAACGTTGGAGGAAAAAATTGTTACATGACAAACAAAGTATTTACATTTCATTAGTAGCAGCTGTAATTATTCAATGAGTGGGATCCAGATGCACTGGTATGAGTCTAAGGTATTTTCACAGCTGGAATTGAGGCACGTCCAGAAAACTGATGGGAGGAAGGCCCACCGTTAGTCTGTTTTTCATGAGAGATGCGAAGCCTAGTAGGAAAAACTTAAAAGAGTTGGAGTAGAGAGATCAAGCAAATGTGGTCCAAGGACTGAGGCCACCATGGGACAGGACTGATTCTTAGTGCGGTATTAGTAACTCAGATTGTTTCCTGGCTCTAGCACCCTGGGCATCATGCCAGAATTCTAGATATAAGAGAAGCAGTAAAAGAGCTCATAAAGCTGGACTACTGAGGATGAAAGCTGTCAACTGCATTGAGCCCAAGATTTTTTCAAGCGATGGACATAACACTGGCTGTTTTAGCAGTGATGGGAGTCGCGTCTTCAGTTCGCTTGTCACAGGACCTTTAGCAATGGGCCCGAGCATCACTGGCCTAATGGGAGGGCAGAGATATTAGCAGTAATGTTTCCAGTTGGCAGTGGTAGCATAGTTTTAGTGATAGGAGATATAAGTACAGGAGAAGGAAATATAAATGTCTCAGGAGCCAAGAAGGCTAGTTCTAAGAGAACACAGGAGGCACAGCCAGGGTACTCACCAGCAGTATTTTTGAGAAGCTGAAGAGGCCACCATTTTCTCATAATTGTACAGGAGCATGGTCAGAGAAACGCTAATATGCAACTGCCATTGTGATTCTCTTTTTACACCTAGGTTGGTGTGACCTGAGAATCACAGTTTATATGAGAATGCAGTTTGTAAGACCTTACTGTAGAACTGATTGTTATTTGCTGGGTTCTTTTAGTACATGAAATCTGATTTATGGATGCTGACCAAAATACAATATGATTAAAAAAGGAAATGAAAATCAGTTTGGCTTGAAAGATGTGTATTTGAAAATGCTACTTTCTCCAAGTAAATGGTGATCTTGTCTTGTAAGAAAGAAAATAACAAGCTACGTTTTAAGCACACTATTATTATTCATGGAAACTGACCAATTAATTATTCAGGAGAAATTAATTCTTCAGCACTAGGGTTTGGGGCTGGTGTAAATCTGATCACTGACAGGACTTGTGATAAGACTGTGAAGAGCACCAAAAATGTTACAAACCTTGTAGTTTTTAAAATCAGAGGCTTCTTTACCACAATGAATTTCTGAAAATGCTTGCACTAAACCTAGCAGAAAACTGGGCAGAGCTTTCAAATTGAAAGTCAATTTATAGCTTGAAATAACACATTCCCTAATATTAGTGGAGTTACGAAGTCCTGGGAGTGGAGAGGGAGACTTTGGAATATAGGTCCCAATTCCTATCTCTCTACTTCTCTCTTTTTTTTTTAATTTAATTTTTATTTTATATTGGAGTATAGTTGATTTACAATGTTGTGTTAGTTTCAGGTGTACAGCAAAGTGATTCAGTTATACATATACATATATCCATTCTTTTTCAGTTTCTTTCCCCATGTAGGTTATTACAGAGTGTTTTTTTTTTGTTTTTTTTTTATTTTTTATTTTTTTATTTTTATTTTTTAAACATCTTTATTGAAGTATAATTGCCTTACAATAGTGTGTTAGCTTCTGCTTTATAACAAAGTGAATCAGTTATACATATACAATATGTTCCCATTTCTCTTCCCTCTTGCATCTCCCTCCCTCCCACCCTCCCCATCCCACCCCTCTAGGTGGTCACAAAGCACCGAGCTGATCTCCCTGTGCTATGCGGCTGCTTCCCACTAGTTATCTATTTTACATTCGGTAGTGGATATATGTCCATGACACTCTCTTACCCTGTCACATCTCACCCCACCCCCTCCCCATATCCTCAAGTCCATTCTCTAGTAGGTCTGTGTCTTTATTCCCGTCTTGCCACTAGGTTCTTCATGGCCTTTTTTTTTTCCTTAGATTCCGTATATATGTGTTAGCATACTGTATTTGTTTTTCTCTTTCTGACTTACTTCACTCTGTATGACAGACTCTAACTCCATCCACCTCATTACAAATACCTCCATTTCATTTCTTTTTATGGCTGAGTAATATTCCATTGTATATATGTGCCACATCTTCTTTATCCATTCATCTGTCGATGGACATTTAGGTTGCTTCCAGGTCCTGGCTATTGTAAATAGAGCTGCAATGAACATTGTGGTACATGACACTTTTTGACCTATGGTTTTCTCAGGGTATATGCCCAGTAGTGGGATTGCTGGGTCGTATGGTAGTTCTATTTGTAGTTTTTTAAGGAACCTCCATACTGTTCTCCATAGTGACTGTATCAATTTACATTCCCACCAACAGTGCAAGAGTGTTCCCTTTCCTCCACACCCTCTCCAGCATTTATTGTTTCTAGATTTTTTGATGATGGCCATTCTGACCGGTGTGAGATGATATCTCATTGTAGTTTTGATTTGCATTTCTCTAATGATTAATGATGTTGAGCATTCTTTCATGTGTCTGTAGGCCATCTGTATATCTTCTTTGGAGAAATGTCTATTTAGGTCTTCTGCCCATTTTTGGATTGGGTTGTTCGTTTTTTTGTTATTGAGCTGCATGAGCTGCTTGTAAATCTTGGAGATTAATCCTTTGTCAGTTGCTTCATTTGCAAATATTTTCTCCCATTCTGATGGTTGTCTTTTGGTCTTGTTTATGGTTTCCTTAGCTGTGCAAAAGCTTTTAAGTTTCATTAGGTCCCATTTGTTTATTTGTGTTCTTATTTCCATTTCTCTGGGAGCTGGGTCAAAAAGAATCTTGCTGTGATGTATGTCATAGAGTGTTCTGCCTATGTTTTCCTCTAAGAGTTTGATAGTGTCTGGCCTTACACTTAGGTCTTTAATCCATTTGGAGTTTATTTTTGTGCATGGTGTCAGGGAGTGTTCTAATTTCATACTTTTACATGTACCTGTCCAATTTTCCCAGCACCACTTATTGAAGAGGCTGTCTTTTCTCCACTGTATATGCTTGCCTCCTTTATCAAAGATAAGGTGACCATATGTGTGTGGGTTTATCTCTGGGCTTTCTATCCTGTTCCATTGATCTATATTTCTGTTTTTGTGCCAGTACCAAACTGTCTTGATTACTGAAGCTTTGTAGTATAGTCTGAAGTCAGGGAGCCTGATTCCCCCAGCTCCATTTTTCGTTCTCAAGATTACTTTGGCTATTCGGGGTCTTTTGTGTTTCCGTACAAATTGTGAAATTTTTTGTTCTAGTTCTGTGAAAAATGCCAGTGGTAGTTTGATAGGGATTGCATTGAATCTGTAGATTGCTTTGGGTAGTAGAGTCATTTTCACAATGTTGATTCTTCCAATCCAGGAACATGGTATATCTCTCCATCTATTTGTATCATCTTTAATTTCTTTCATCAGTGTCTTATAATTTTCTGCATACAGGTCTTTTGTCTCCTTAGGTAGGTTTATTCCTAGATATCTTATTCTTTTTGTTGCAATGGTAAACGGGAGTGTTTTCTTAATTTCACTTTCAGATTTTTCGTCATTAGTGTATAGAAATGCAAGCGATTTCTGTGCATTAATTTTGTATCCTGCTACTTTACCAAATTCATTGATTAGCTCTAGGAGTTTTCTGGTAGCATCTTTAGGATTCTCTATGTATAGTATCATGTCATCTGCAAATAGTGACAGCTTTACTTCTTCTTTTCCGATTTGGATTCCTTTTATTTCTTTGTCTTCTCTGATTGCTGTGGCTAACACTTCCAAAACTATGTTGAATAATAGTGGTGAGAGTGGGCAACCTTGTCTTGTTCCTGATCTTAGTGGAAATGGTTTCAGTTTTTCACCATTGAGGACGATGTTGGCTGTGGGTTTGTCATATATGGCCTTTATTATGTTGAGGAAAGTTCCCTCTATGCCTACTTTCTGCAGGGCTTTTATCATAAATGGGTGTTGAATTTTGTCGAAAGCTTTCTCTGCATCTATTGAGATGATCATATGGTTTTTCTCCTTCAATTTGTTAATATGGTGTATCACATTGATTGATTTGCGTATATTGAAGAATCCTTGCATTCCTGGGATAAACCCCACTTGATCATGGTGTATGATCCTTTTAATGTGCTGTTGGATTCTGTTTGCTAGTATTTTGTTGAGGATTTTTGCATCTATGTTCATCAGTGATATTGGCCTGTAGTTTTCTTTCTTTGTGACATCTTTGTCTGGTTTTGGTATCAGGGTGATGGTGGCCTCGTAGAATGAGTTTGGGAGTGTTCCTCCCTCTGCAATATTTTGGAAGAGTTTGAGAAGAATAGGTGTTAGTTCTTCTCTAAATGTTTGATAGAATTCACCTGTGAAGCCATCTGGTCCTGGGCTTTTGTTTGTTGGAAGGTTTTTAATCACAGTTTCAATTTCAGTGCTTGTGATTGGTCTGTTCATATTTTCTATTTCTTCCTGGTTCAGTCTCGGCAGTTTGTGCATTTCTAAGAATCTGTCCATTTCTTCCAGGTTGTCCATTTTATTGGCATAGAGTTGCTTGTAGTAATCTCTCATGATCTTTTGTATTTCTGCAGTGTCAGTGGTTATTTCTCCTTTTTCATTTCTAATTCTATTGATCTGAGTCCTCTCCCTTTTTCTCTTGATGAGTCTGGCTAATGGTTTATCAATTTGTTTATCTTCTCAAAGAACCAGCTTTTAGTTTCATTGATTTTTGCTATTGTTTCCTTCATTTCTTTTTCATTTATTTCTGACCTGATCTTTATAATTTCTTTCCTTCTGCTGGCTTTGGGGTTTTTTTGTTCTTCTTTCTCTAATTGCTTTAGGTGCAAGGTTAGGTTGTTTATTCGAGATGTTTCCTGTTTCTTGAGGTAGGCTTGTATTGCTATAAACTTCCCTCTTAGCACTGCTTTTGCTGCGTCCCATAGGTTTTGGGTCGTCGTATCTCCATTGTCATTTATTTCTAGGTATTTTTTGATTTCCCCTTTGATTTCTTCAGTAATCACTTCATTATTAAGTAATGTATTGTGTAGCCTCCATGTGTTTGTATTTTTTACAGATCTTTTCCTGTAATTGATATCTAGTCTCATAGCGTTGTGGTCGGAAAAGATACTTGATACGATTTCAATTTTCTTAAATTTACCAAGGCTTGATTTGTGACCCAAGATATGATCTATCTTGGAGAATGTTCCATGAGCACTTGAGAAAAATGTGTATTCTGTTGTTTTTGGGTGGAATGTCTTATAATATCAATTAAGTCCATCTTGTTTAATGTATCATTTAGAGCTTGTGTTTCCTTATTTATTTTCATTTTGGATGATCTGTCCATTGGTGAAAGTGGGGTGTTAAAGTCCCCTACTATGATTGTGTTGCTGTCGATTTCCCCTTTTATGGCTGTTAGTACTTGCCTTATGTATTGAGGTGCTCCTATGTTGGGTGCATAAATATTTACAATTGTTATACCTTCCTCTTGGATCGATCCCTTGATCATTATATAGTGTCCTTCTTTGTCTCTTGTAATAGTCTTTATTTTAAAGTCTATTTTGTCTGATATGAGAATTGCTACTCCAGCTTTCTTTTGATTTCCATTTGCATGGAATATCTTTTTCCATCCCCTCACTTTCAGTCTGTATGTGTCTCTAGGTCTGAAGTGGGTCTCTTGTAGACAGCATATATATGGGTCTTGTTTTTGTATCCATTCAGCCAGCCTGTGTCTTTTGGTGGGAGCATTTAATCCATTTACATTCAAGGTAATTATCGATATGTATGTTCCTATTCCCATTTTCTTAAATGTTTTGGGTTTGTTATTGTAGGTGTTTTCCTTCTCTTGTGTTTCTTGCCTAAAGAAGTTCCTTTAGCATTTGTTGTAAAGCTGGTTTGGTAGTGCTGAACTCTCTCAGCTTTTGCTTGTCTGTAAAGGTTTTAATTTCTCCATCACATTTGAATGAGATCCTTGCTGGGTAGAGTAATCTTGGTTGTAGGTTCTTCTCCTTCATCACTTTAAGTATATCCTGCCACTCCCTTCTGGCTTGCAGAGTTTCTGCTGAAAGATCAGATGTTAACCTTATGGGGATTCCCTTGTGTGTTATTTGTTTTTTTTTCCCTTGCTGCCTTTAATATGTTTTCCTTATATTTAATTTTTGACAGTTTGATTAATATGTGTCTTGGCGTGTTTCTCCTTCAGAGTGTTTTTAAGAGTTCCCTGTGCTATGTAGTAGGTCCTTGTTGATTATCTATTTTATATACAGTAGTGTGTATCTGCTAATCCCAAACTCCTAATTTATCCCTCCCCCCACCTTTCCCCTTTGGTAATCATAAGTTTGTCTTCTAAGTCTGTGAGTCTGTTTCTGTTTTGTAAATAAGTTCACTTGTATCATTTTTTTAGACTCCACGTATAAGTGATATCATATGATATTTGTCTTTGTCTGACTTACTTCACTTAAAATGATAATCCCTAGGTCCACCCATGTTGCTGCAAATGGCATTATTTCATTCTTTTTAATGGCTGAGTAATATTCCATTGTATATATGTACCCCATCTTCTTTATCCATTCCTCTTCCATGGACATTTAGGTTGCTTCCATGTCTTGGCTATTGTAAATAGTGCTGCAGTGAACATTGGGGTGCATGCATCTTTTCGAATTATGGTTTTCTCCAGATATATGCCCAGGAGTGAGATTGCTGGATCATATGTCTCTCTACTTCTCTTGAGGTAAACAGATGCTGAGACCACCAGCTCTTGGGTGCAAGTGAAGATTTGGGCTCTGTGGGAGCTCCAGTGGAGAGAACTGGTATAGGACTTTCCCTTCCATGGGCTGCAGAAATGCCTAGAGACCAGCGTCCAGGAGCCATGGGCTGAGGGGGAGGACACTGTGCATCCTGGGAGAAGCTTGGTGGTCAGAGCCAAAGGCAGAAATCTTCAGTGGCTGCTCGCAGGGCACTGGCAATCTGTCTGCTTCCAAATTCTTGACCTGGGAGTCTGTGTCTTTCTCACCTGCCTCCACCCGGAGGACTGCTTCAATTTAAGGCTCTCTAGAATCTAGAACTGAGCCCCAGAGAGGGGACAACAACAATAAAATAACTACCAGCCCAGGGGCCTAGCAGCCAGAGAGGAAGATCCATCAGGACACATCCCAGTAAAAGACCTGCTGGAGGAAACAGGGCAACTTGAATAGAAAATAGCAAGAGCATTTGAGGAGATTCAAGAGCAGAACATAGGAGAAGTCTGAAGCTATACAAGTTGATTTCCCAACTAAACAGTACAGTCAGTGAATTAAAGGAGAGAACAGTCCCTGTTGAGATCCAGATTTGTGGCCTGGAACATCAACTCAAAGCACACAAAAATAGAGAGAGATGGAAATCATGAGAGAAAAGAAAGAAACATTTGGAGGACAGATACAGGAGTTTAATTAATTAATTAATTAATTAATTAATTAATGGCTGTGTTGGGTCTTCGTTGCTGCGCAAGGGCTTTCTCTAGTTGCAGTGAGCGGGGGCTTCTCACTGCGGTGGCTTCTCTTGTTGCAGAGCACGGGCTTTAGAGCGCAGGCTCAGTAGTTGTGGCTTGCAGGCTTCAGTAGTTGTGGCTCGCAGCCTCTAGAGCGCAGGCTCAGTAGTTGTGGTGCACGGGCTTAGTTGCTCCGCGGCATGTGGGATCTTCCCGGACCAGGGCTCGAACCCGTGTCCCCTGCATTGGCAGGTGGATTCTTAACCACTGCGCCACCAGGGAAGCCTGATACAGGAGATATAATGTGCAAATTATTAGAAGTTCTAGGAGGAGAAAAAGGAACAGGTAGAGGAGAGTCCACAGTAAAGAAATGAGAGAGTGACCAGAATCCATAGATTGAAGGAGGTCACCAAGCTTCCAACTGGGTGATTGGAGGAGTCACCAAGGGGAAGTTGTCTTTCCAGGACACCAGAAAGCTGGGGGATGAAGTATTGCCCAGGGACACCGGGGCACTGACTGTGCTCCTGGCAGGTGCCAAGTTCCAGTCAAGAACCACGAGAGCTCATCATTTGTAAACATTGCCTTAAAGGAAAGCACCAGATTATACAAATTGTCCAGAAGGTGATGTGAGCTTGAGAATAGAAGGTCAGTGGTGTAGCAACTCTACAGCTACTTCCCCTGATCTGGGGGACCCTACCTGCAGGGAAAGTGCCGCCAGCAGCTGCACCCGCAGCTGGAACTTAGAAGCAAGGGAAGAGCCATGGCAATTTAGGCTGCATCTGCTCCCATGCTGTGGTAGCCATTAGTGCTGTTTACCATATATTTGTAGTTCTTTCCTGTTCTGGGAACATAGCAGTAAACGACGCTTCTGCCCTCTTTTTTTTTGTTTTAGTCGATTTTCTTTCTTACTTCTCTTTTTTAACAGCAAAAGAGAGTTGGAACCCTGAAGGAAAGGAAAGCCTTGATATTCAGGCAGAGCCCTGAATAGGTGTCTCAACTGGATACCCCAAGTTCTGATAGGGAATTAGAGATGTCTTGAGGACCACCTTGAGACCCTAACAAATGAACAGTTGCTGACTTTTCAGGCAGGGATTTGATAGCAACCAATTTGAATTAGAGATGTCTTGAGGACCACCTTGAGACCCTAACAAATGAACAGTTGCTGACTTTTCAGGCAGGGATTTGATAGCAACCAGGGCTTTTAGAAGTGGGAAGTGGTGACAGCAGAAAAGAAAAAGCTTTAACTCTCATGGAGCTAACTCTTCTTGTAGAAATGCTGTGAAATACAGAGATTACAAAACAAGGGGATTTCAATCAATATCTGAAGTTTTAAATGCAGGAGGGGATAATAGTAATATCAATAGAGTTTTTTTTTAAACATCTTTTTTTTTAACATCTTTATTGGAGTATAATTGCTTTACAATGGTGTGTTAGTTTCTGCTGTATCACAAAGTGAATCAGCTATACATATACATATATCCCCATATCTCCTCCCTCTTGCGTCTCCCTCTCACCCTCCCTATCCCACCCCTCTAGTTGGACACTGAATAGGGTTTTAAAATTTTTGTTTTTATTAACTTTCCCTGCAAAAGTGGCTAAGGAGGAAATGGACTTCAAGTTAAAATTTTTTTTGTTAGAAGTAATTCTTTTAAAGAATGCTTTAAAGACAGTTGGAATCTTTGAGCTCTGTGATTTATGTAAGTGAATTCTTTTGTTTTTAAGTGATGGTCAGAGGACAAGAATTCAGAAATGATTTTCTTCATGGAATGTGACCCTCCACCCCAAAAAACGTACATGTAAATAAGACATAAAACTTCCATTTGTTAATAGCACAAAAGACAATTTGTGACATTTTCCTTCAAAGACAAATGAGTGTATGCCTTAGTCTTGGGCGGGGAGATAAGACAATGTTTGGGCTTTTAATAAGTGTGAGCAATTGATCTCTGTTTCAGCATTTCCATGATGATCTGTGCTCTCCAAGTATACTGAACTGAAATGGCCTTGAGACAATTTACCTAAAGGATTAAAATAAGTGTAACTTTTTAAAATGAAGCACTTTCTTTGACTTCAGACATGACTTTATTTAAGGGAGAAGATGATCCTGCTGGAGTGGGATGCAACGGAGACTGGGGTGTCTTGGGAAAGGAATAGTTTGTTTGCTTTTCTTTTGCTTTCTTCCTCTTAGAATGTTTTAAAATCTTGGCTTGAGGCTGAGGTATGTGAGCTGGTGAGTAGAGAATTTGGACTGTCCCTTTAATAGAAGGTGGGGAAGTGAAGCTTGGAAAAGATCGGAGGGGTATTAAATGGACAGTATTGGACGGGATGGGAATCTGTTGTGTTCATGATGCAATAGTAGTTCTAGCACTGGGCACACAGGAGAGGAGAGGAGGGGGAGGAAATCCAGCCAGACATCTGAGACCCCCCCACCTTCCCATCCTGCCACGTCACAATGTGCTCCTCGTGCATGCACAGCTGGAGCCAGCCAAGGTGAAAGATGTCATGAGTCAGAAAGGCAAAGGAAGTCAGATAAGACCTGATGGAAGAGAAGCTGCTCCTCAGCTCCAGAGCTCAGAGAAGAGTCTGAGCATGGGCCCAGGGAAGATGTAGAATTAGGAAAAACAAAACTGTTCTGAAAACTGAACTCTGGGAAGGCAAGCTTGACTGAGCCCTGTCCCCAAGTCAGATTGCTGCTGACAGCAGGTGCTGATTGGACATGCAAAATGAGAACTGCTGGTATTACTGGCCACTAGAAAAGGGTTAATCTCAAGCAGTTAAATTCCTGAAGAATGCATTACTGGCCCTGGTCCCACCCAAGTTTGAGTAGGAATTTCAATCCCTAGTTGGCTTGTTATGGTTCTGGCAGAACCACATCCCATACTTGAGTCTCTTATGGGTTGTATTCATTAGATTACTTGGAAGGAATGAACTTTGTGCTTTATCACTGTGTTGATTATGAGTTAACCACAGAGAGCAAAATTGGGTTATTTTGTTTCTTTGGGTTGTTTTTATTACTGAATTTACTTTACATAAAATACAATTTACTCTTTTCAGTGTATGGTTCTTTCTATGAGTTTTGACAAATGGCTACAGTCCTGTAACTATAATCTCTGCCTCTCACACCCAGCCTCTGGCAAGCACTCTGACATGTTTTCTTTCCCTATAGTTTTACCCTTTCCAGAATGTCATATTAATGGAATCATACAATATGTATGCAGCCTTTTGAGTCTGAATTTTTGCACTTAGCAAAATGCATTTGATATTGCATGTATTAGTACTAGTTCCTTACTTTGTATTGATGAGTAGTATTACATTATGTGCATATGCACATGTACCACAGTTTGTTTACCCATTCGCTATTTGGAGGCCATTTAGATTTCCATTTACATTGTTTCCTGTTTGGGGGGATTATGAGTAAACATGGTAT
The DNA here is from genome assembly GCF_009873245.2 of Balaenoptera musculus. Classification (NCBI taxonomy): domain Eukaryota; kingdom Metazoa; phylum Chordata; class Mammalia; order Artiodactyla; family Balaenopteridae; genus Balaenoptera; species Balaenoptera musculus. The sequence continues at coordinate 122,948,534 of NC_045806.1, read as the reverse complement.
AAACATTTGCATGGAGATATTAGTATGAATATAGTTTTTTATTTCTCTCCAGTAAATACTCAGGAGTGGGATTGCTGGGTCATATGGTAAGTGTGTACTTAACTTTATAAGAAATTGCCAACCTATTTTCAAAAATGGCTGTACTATTTTGCATTTCTATCAGCATTGCCTGTTGCTCAGCATTTTTGCCAGCACTTGGTATTGTTATTTAAAAAAATAGCCATTCTAATAGGTGTGTAGTGATATCACATTTGGGTTTTAATTTGTATTTCTCTGATAAGCAGTTACATTGAGTTCACGTGTTTATTACCCACTTGTGTATCTTTTTGGTAAAATGCTCCAAAATCTTTTCCCCATCTTAAAAATATGTTGTTTATTTCTCTTATTATTCTGGATACATGTTCTTTGCTAGATATGTGTTTTGGAAATATTTTCTCCCAGTCTGTAGCTTATCTTTTCACTATTTTAATATGTCTTTTGAAGAGCAGTGGTTTTTAATTTTGATGAAGTACAATTTATTTATTTATTTATACTTTATAGATTGTGCTTTGTGTTTCCTACCTAAAAAATCTTTGCTTACACCAAGGTGGCAAAACCTTTTTTCCTGTGTTATCTTCTAGAATTTTTATATTTTTAGCTTTTAGGTTTACCTCTATCATCCACTTCAATTTAACTATTGTACAAGGTGGGAGATATGGGTTGAGCTTCAATTTTTTTTAAAATGTATATTGAATTGTTCCAGCATAAAATGTAGGGGTTAGGTTGAAAGATATGAGGTGAGACGAAATGAAGGCCTTTCAGAGAATAGGCAGAAGAGGGTAGAGTAGAGTGAAAGTATACTAACTGTTTCATCTTACTGGGATGGGGAAAAATGGGGGAGGAAATGGAGCATTTTGATGGAGACAACATTTGATGTCTTATTTTAAATAGATAGTAAAGAAATATGTGTATTAGAAGAAAGGAAAAATAGCAAGCAGCAATACAAAATAAATAGTAAATATAAAGCTACATGCAAAACACAGAATCAAGCACATCAGACTTAATGTTATATTTGAATGGACTGACTTATCCCATTAAAATATAGAGACTGTCCAGTAGATTAAAAATACACTTAAAATGATAAAGATTGAAATTAAGGATATGAGCAAAAAAATCATGCAAATACAAATAAAAAGAATGCAAGAGGAATTTAAAATTAAAAGAACCAAAGAGGAGAAGAAGGACATTATGTAATTATAAGGGGCAAGGCTATAATAAACACAAACCTATATGCAGTAAACAGTATAACAGCTAAATACATAAAGTAGGGGTGGTCACTGATCTATAAACAGAAATCATTGAGTGGGGGTTCTAGGAAAGCTCTTTAGAGAAGGCTGACTTAACTATAAGATCTTTTTTGCCCCTTCCCTCCCCTCCTTCTTCTGCCTGGAATATTGGGTGTTATGGTTGAAACTGTAACAGCCACCTTTTGGCCATCAAGCAACTTTGAGGATGGATGGTGGCACTAAAAATTGCAAAGCAGAAAGATAAAAGGAACCCAGAGCATTAATAAACTCATAGAGATGCCATATCAGTCCTGGGCTATCTCTTGTCAAATTTGCTGTGTGTGTGTGTGTGTGTGTGTGTGTGTGTGTGTGAGTGTGTGTGTGAGAGACAGAGAAGGAGACAGAGACAGAGACAGAGAGAGAGACAGAGGGAGAGAGAGAGAAAATAAACCATTAGCTTGTTGAAGCTACTGTTGTATTGATTCTCTTTCTAGCAGCTGAGCATTATTCCTGTCTGATACATAGAGGACTTGAATAACATAATAAATAAACAAGTTAATAGCTATATGTGTATTGGTAAGTATACTATTTTGTGAGGGTAAAGACAGGGGAGTAAGGAAACATTTACACTGTCAATCATGAGTTGGTCCAAAAAGAAATTCGAAGCAGAATTTTAAAAGTAGTTCCTTTATTGATTATACTCATTGACAAAACTTAAATAAAATTTGAAATAAATAATATAAAGGTGACTCATCTACTTTGATATCAAATAAACCCCACATTTCTAAGTAATCTTTGGATCAAAGCAAAAAAGAAAATTGAAGACTTAGAAAGCAAGGTGTAGTTCATACAAAAATATATATTCTCAGAGGAAAATTCATGGCCTTAAATGTCTTCATTTTAAAAAGGACCATGAAAAATAAAGAAACTAAGTACTTATCTAAAAATATTAGAAAAAGACAATGGAAGAAAGCAGAAGAACTAGGAAAAAGCAATTAAGAAAAATAAAAGCTAACAATAAATTAGGAAACAAAAACGGTGGTAGATAGGGTAAAAATCCAAAAGCTTATTCTTTGAAAATAACTATAAATTAGATAAACCCTTTACTAGACTAAAGGAAAAAAATAGAAAACAACAAAAATTGGTAAAATTCATAAGCAGAAATGAGACAAACTTGTGTGTAACATATAGTGAAAGAATTATAAGTCAATACATACATGTGTTTGGCAGCAGATCTGAAAACATAGAGGGATCACTGATTTCTTTTTAGTATATGATGACCAAAATTAACCAAAGTAGAAATGGAAAACTGGAGAAGATCAATTTCAGAGAAGAGATTGGAAAAGTGATTTAACATGTACCATGGCAAAATCCACCAGAGAATGTTAGATAACCTCTCACAAACATCCTATCCAAAGCATATCTGAGCTCAAAAGAAAGTAAGGGCAATTCCCAGGGAATAAACCAAGTGGAGCTGAAAACCAGAGGGGTAAGCTGGAGCTGAAGTTGAACCTATACTGTCATCTCAGCAACAAAGTGTTTAGAAAGATTGACTGCGGCAGGACAGGAGATAAGCCCATGGGACTGCATAACATGGAGAGTAGAACTGAGATCCTCAAATAAAGCTGAGGCACTCTAAATGGAAAGTGAACTGGAAACATTTCATCTTCCAGTAAATGGGGAGAACAAGGAAAGTTGTCTGTTTTAGCCAGGGCTCTGCGTGGTCCATCCACCTGTGTGCTCCTTCCCTCTCCCATCCTCAAGCTTTCCATAGGTATTATTCTGAATTTTGTGTTTGTGTTTACACAAATACCTGCTTGTTTTTGAGCTTTATGAAAATGAAATACTGAAGTAGTCTTGTGACTTTTAAAAATGCAACATTGTATTTATAAGATTTATTCATGTTGCATGTAGTTATAGTGAATTTATTTTCTCTGCTACATAATATTTCATTGTCTAGATTTACTACCATTTGTCTTTTTTTTTTTAAACTTTTTTTTTAGAATTAACTTATTCATTTATTTATTTTTGGCTGTGTTGGGTCTTCGTTTCTGTGCGAGGGCTTTCTCTAGTTGCGGCGAGCGGGGGCCACTCTTCATCGCGGTGCGAGGGCCTCTCACTATCGTGGCCTCTCTTGTTGCGGAGCACAGGCTCCAGACGCGCAGGCTCAGTCGTTGTGGCTCACGGGCCTAGTTGCTCCGCGGCATGTGGGATCTTCCCAGACCAGGGCTCGAACACGTGTCCCCTGCATTGGCAGGCAGATTCTCAACCACTGCGCCACCAGGGAAACCCCCATTTGTCTTTATTCACCTGTTGCTGGATGTTTTTTTTTTCCATTTTTATTTTTTGCTGCTATGAACTGTGTAGATATAGTCATGGTGCACATATGCAAGAACATACATGCATATATATATGTAGGCTATATTCCTAGGAGTAGAATTGCTGCTTTAAAGAATATGTGAATGTTAAACTTTATAACATAATGCAAATTGTTTTTCAAAATGTTTATACCTGTCTGTACTTCCACCAGATGTTCCTAGTGATCTGCATCCTGACAAACATTTGGTGTTACCAGACTTCTTAATTTTTGGCAACCTAGTGGATATTAAATGATATCTAATCGTGGCATAATTTGCATTTCTCTGGTTATTAATGAGGTTGAACATCTTTTTACATGGCTATGTGCCATTCATTTTTCTTTTCTATAAAATGTCAGTTCAAGTCTTTTGCCCAGTTTTCTTTCTTCTTTTTTCAAATTAATTAATTAATTAATTAATTTATGGCTGTGTTGGGTCTTTGTTGCTGCTCACGGGCTTTCTCTAGTTGCGGAGGGCGGGGGCTACTCTTCATTGCAGTGCGCGGGCTTCTCATTGCAGTGGCTTCTCTTGTTGCGGAGCACAGGCTCTAGGCGCGCAAGCTTCAGTAGTTGTGGTGCGAGGGCTCAGTAGTTGTGGCCCACGGGCTCTAGAGCACAGGCTCAGTAGTTGTGGTGCATGGACTTAGTTGCTCCGCGGCATGTGGGATCTTCCCGGACCAGGGATTGAGCCCACGTCCCCTGCACTGGCAGGCGGATTCTCAACCACTGCACCGCCAGGGAAGTCCCTGCCCAGTTTTCTATTTGGTCATTTGTCCTTTCCTTTTTTTTAATAAATTTATTTATTTATTTATTTATTTATGGCTGCGTTGGGTCTTCGTTGCTGCATGTGGGCTTTCTCTAGTTGTGGCAAGCGGGAGCTACTCTTCGTTGCGGTGCGCGGGCTTCTCATTGTGGTGGCTTCTCTTGTCGTGGAGCATGGGCTCTAGGCACACGGGCTTCAGTAGTTGTGGCACGTGGGCTCAGTAGTTGTGGCGCACAGGCTTAGTTGCTCCGCCGCATATGGGATTTTCCTGGACCAGGGCTCGAACCCATGTCTCCTGCATTGGCAGGCGGATTCTTAACCACTGTGCCACCAGGGAAGTCCCTGTCCTTTCTTATTGATTTGTAAGAATTCTTTATGTATTCTAGATATTAATATTTTGTTAGGCATATTTGTTGCAAATATCTTCTCCCAGTTTATCACTTTTTACTTTCTTTTTTGATGAACAAAAGTTAATAATTTTCATGGAGTCAAATTTATCAATATTTTCTTTAATTGTCATTGTTTTATGTGTCTTATTTAAGAAATGCTTCCTTACTTTGAGTTTATAAAAACATCCTCCCATACTGTATTAAATTTTTTAAAGTTTTGTTTTTTCATATTAAATTTTTAATCCACCAGCAACTGATTTTCGAGTGTGGCATATGGTAGGATATCCAACTGTTGCAGCACCATTTGTTGAATAATCTATCTTATCTCTGTAATACCATTCCTGGCATATATCATTTTTATATATTCATGGGCCTATTTCTCCACACCCTATTCTGTTTCATTTTCAGTTCTTTAGCCCAATGCAAATATCACATTAATGTTGCTTTATAATAACTTTTGATATCTGATATAGCAAAGGCAAACCTTGGATATTCTTAAGCATATACATTTTAGAATGCACCCATTGAGCTCCTTTAAAAAGATCTGTTGGGGGGCTTCCCTGGTGGCGCAGTGGTTGAGAATCTGCCTGCCAATGCAGAGGAGACGGGTTCAAGCCCTGGTCTGGGAAGATCCCACATGCCGCGGAGCAACTAGGCCCGTGAGCCACAGCTACTGAGCCTGCGCGTCTGGAGCCTGTGCGCCGCAACAAGAGAGGCCGCGATAGTGAGAGGCCCGCGCAGGGAGGCCCGCGCACCGCAATGAAGAGTGGCCCCCACTCGCCGCAACTAGAGAAAGCCCTCGCACAGAAACGAAGACCCAGCAGAGCCATAAATAAGTAAATAAATAAATAAATTAAAAAAAAAAGATCTGTTGGGATTTTAGTTGGAATTACATTGAATTATGGATCACTTGACCGTGAACAAGGCATCTTTTTCCATTTTTAAGATTTTCTTTAATATCTTAAGAATTTCAAGACAATGACAGCAGAGTAGTAAACCATGTACTTAGCGCTTCTTGGTGTGAGGCTCTGTGTGATTGCATAGGTCGCATGCCAAGGAGGCTGGCCCTGTCCACATTCCACCTCCCATATTGTCAATATTGCTTATATTTGCATTCTGTCCAAGAGATACTATCAAAAGTTGATAGAACTACAAATAGAGCTTTAAGTACAATATTTAAAGTTACCAAGGTAACCAGAGAGAACTAAAAATAACAAAGATCAACAGTCAGGAAGATGAGAGAGGGCCAGAAGGATGTTGTAAATTAAGTGCTTCTTTCATATCAGGGCTATCAGGGCGTCAACAGATACAAATCAAGAAATAGGTGTCTACGCATATCATTCATACTTCCAGAGAGCTAAAGAGAGAAACGGCAAAAATGGATTGCTTTTGAGAAGTGGGTTTACTGTTGGGGAAGGGTGAGATGGGAGAGAGTCTGCAGCCTTTTGTCTGCGGAATTTTTGTTGGCTTGTTACCATTTGCATTCATTGCTTTTATAAAATAAAAATAAAGACAGGGAAAGATGCTTTTTGTTATGTGTTGTGATAAGCTAATATGCATGAATTACCATAATTCACTCTTAGCTGATTTTGGACAGAGTAAATTTGATTGCTTTTTGAATATGAAAATACAAAGTTTATAATGATTAATTAGACTCAGGTGTTTTCTTATTCTCATGAATTGGATATTTATAACAATGAAATTTCTTTGTGTTCTATATTCTTAATAATGGTTTAATCTGAATAGATGTTTACCGAATAGAAAGAGATTTTATTAGGCGGCTGGCATTTCCAACTTTTATATTGTGTGGTTTTCTGTCAGACAGGACGAACTAAGATTTTTTTTTTCAGACTGATTAGCTACTTCCAGGGGGCATTTTGAAACTAGTTCTAGTTGTAGGTACTAGAGAGAGGTGGTTAAGACTGTGGGACTGTAGTGCTGGAGGTTCAGATCCTGATTCTTCTACTTACTAGCTGTCAGGCCTCTGGAAAGTTACTTAATAACTCTATGCCTCTGTTTCCTCCTTTCTAAAATGCAAACAATAATAGTACTCACCACACAGGATTTTGTGACAATTAAGTGTGATAAAATATGTAAAGTACTTAAGCAGTGTCTGAGACAAAACAACTGTCCAGTTCCTATAAGAGCCATAGGAAAAGTGTGCTTTAAAATACCTTTCTTTTTATCTAAGAAATGGTGCAGAAGCCAATAATTTCGTGTATTTTAACTTTGTTGAAAGTCAATTCCAAAGAATCAATTTCAAAGTGATTAGAATATTGTTCAGTTTTCTACTCCCCTAAAAATCCTAGTTGACTCTGTATCCTCCATGGTGAGTAACATAGATAAACAAAGTCAAAAATCTGGATCAAGTGTTTTGATGGCTCTAAATCCATTTAAACTAACCAGAGATATGTCTAGTAATAGATGGTTTATTTGATTCTTCATTCTGGAAACAGTATGACATTAAACTGCAAAGTTAAAGCTAACTGATTTTGAAAACTTTCTTTCCTTCTGAGGTACTGTAGTGGGGAAATACATACTCCTGAGTTACTATTTGTTTATACCAAGCTTAGAACACATCAGTTTGGGAACCTGGCATGATAGACTTATAATTATGCAAAAATCTTCTATCTTGTATTTTTGCACCTGAAAATTAGAAATTACACTTATAATTAACAAATAATTCAATTCCTACCTATTCTTTCCTTTTTCTTTGCTTTTCCTTTCTCTCTCTCCCTCCCTCCCTTCCTTTTTCCTTCCCCCTTTCTGGAAAGGAAAATGCATACATTCAATTTCCAAAAGAAAAACACCAAATTAGAACCTCACACTAATCTGAGTCCCACATAAGCTCATTGTTTACAACAGTGTTTAAATGCGTTTTTCTCTTTAAATTCTGAAAATATACCTTGAGGAAAATACATATATACAGACTATGAATAGGAAATTATAACAATTATAAAATAATGTTTGGAAAATTTAAGAGATTCCAAAGGATTTGTGAAACTTAGCAGAACAGAATTATAAACGTTTGTCATGTCTTCAGCTGTACCACATATCTTAGAGCTCACATTTGAGATATATGTCATTTCTGAAAATAACACCACCTTTTTAAAATTAGGTTTTTACACATACATCACTAATGATGAATTACAGGTACAAAATTACTTGATAGACAAATAGGATCTCTCTCTCTATTTCCTTAAAATATCTCATTGAAATGTGAGTAAATCCTGCAAAACCTTTTATAGTTGTTACTTGAATTTTTTGAGTGTCCTAGGAATGCTTGCTACTGTTGCAATCTACCCTTGGGAAACTGACAAAGTTAGTATATTCTGGTGATTACTGTCTCATATGGTTATTCTTCTCTGAAATACCAATGCAAAGAATTGTTGAATGAGTCAATACTCTTTTGGTTTTAAGTGACAGAAACTTATTTCAAATGAGCTTAAGCAAAAAAGGGGATTGGTTGGCTTACATAACCTTGGATAGCCAAGGGTAGAGCTAGTTCCAGGCATTCAAACAATATCATTTCAATTCTCTCCTTCTCTTTCCATCTCTTGGCTTTACTTCCCTTACTGTTGGCTTCATTCTCGAGTGGGCCTCTCACACTTGGCTGCAAAGACAGCTCCTGGCAACTCCAGGCTTACATTGTCCCTGGTGCTTACAATCTCAGAAGAGGCCCTTTCATAACCAACGTCTATATCAGTCCCTGAAAAAGAGCTAGGCTTGGCTTTATTTGTTAAATGTGTCCATCCCTGAAACAGCCAGGTACATTGATTGACGTGGGGCAAGCACACTCTCCTGAGGTAAGGGAAGCAGTGTTGAGTGATGATGGATTGTCTCCCCAGAGCGGCAGTGGAAGGTTCCAAAAAGAAAAGATGCAGCCAGAAAACTAACAGAAGCTTGTAGGATCTTCTCTTTGACCTCAATGTTTTGAAATTTCTCTGTGAGATGACTTAGCATGGTTCTATTTTCATTCATTAGATTGGGCATGTAATGGTCCCTTTTAAGTTGGAAACTCATATCCTTCAGTTCTGGAAAATTTTCTTATATTTTGATATTTCTTTGAAGTTTTTCTTCTATGGAAGATTGCATTTTCCAAAGATGACTATGCCAATATATCTCCCATCCCATATACTCTTCTTACAATGTGACCTTGACATTCCTCCAAGGAGTGGTAGAGTCTGTATTCTCTTTTGAACATGGGTGGACCTCTGTAACTGCCTCAACCAATAGAATATGGGAGAAGTAACACTGTTCATCTTCCAAGGATAGGTTATAAAAGGAAATATGATTTGTGTCTGGATCTCTCTTTCCCTCTATTTCTCTCAACACTTATTATTGGGATCCAGCAACTACATTGTGAGAAAGCCCAGGCCACATGGGTATACCAGTTGACAGCCAGCACCAACCACTAGACATATGAATGAGCCTTCAGATGATTCCAGTCTCTAGCCTTGGAGCCTTCCAGCGGAGGCCCAGACATTGTGGAGCACAGATAAACAGTCCCCACTGTGCCCAGTCTGAATTCCTGTCCCACAGAAACCACAGGAGATAGTAAGTGATTATTGTTGTTTAAGCCACTAAATGTTTGAGGAACCTGTTATGCAGAAATAGATAACTGATACACTTCCCTGTTTCCTCTCTGTTCTCTCTATTGCACCGCCATTATTTGCAGGCTGTATCTCTTAGACTGGTCCTCTAATTTTCTTACCTTTTTTTTCCCCCTATTATTTTGTTTCTTCATCTTTTTGTTCTACTTTCTGGAAGATTTTCTCAATTTTATATTCCAATCCTTCTATTGAATTAAATCCTTTTTACCATAATATAATTTAATTTCTAGGAGCTCTTTTTTTAAAAAAATTTTCCTTATTTATAGCATTCTGTTTGTATTTAATATATATGTATATATATACTATCTTTTCATATATCTCTGAGGATATTATTATATAATTTTGATAGCAGATTACTGAGACATAATTCACATACAATACAATTTACCTTTTCAAAGTCTAAAATTCCGTGTTTTTTAGTATATTCACAGAGTTGTGTAACCATTATTGTTATCATCTAATTTCAGAACATCTTCATCCCTCCCTGCTAAAACCCTGTACCATTAGCAGTTTCTCCCTGTTCCCTCCCCCTCCCGTCCCCTGGCAACCACTAATCTACTTTCTGTCTCTATGAATTTGCCCATTCTGGACATTTCATATAAATGTATCCCTGTACTATGTGGCCTTTGTGTCTGGCTCCTTTCACTTGGCATAATATTTTCAAAGTTCATCCATGTTGTAGCATGGATCAGTACTTCAGAAGCATTTTCTTTTTCCTTCATAAATAGTCCCTGCTTTCTCTGAATCTTTTTTTTTTATTTCCTATTTGTTTGCTTTGGATTCTACCTTTCATGTTGGAAGCGTTCCACGGATGTCTGATAATCCTTGGATGTATGCTAAAATGCTTAAGAGTGGGGGACCAAAAGTCATTTGGAAGCAGTCATTTGGAGGGTGTGAGTGGACCTTGTCAGCGTAGTTTCACTGCAGGGTGATATAGCGGGGCTATTTTGGGGGGAATTCTGGTATAGTACTGTACTTGTTTGCTAGGGCTGCTGTAACAAGGTACCACAGACTGGGTGCCTTAGACACCAGAAATTTATTGTCCTCAAATTCCAAAGACTAGAAGTTCAAGACAAACTGTCAGCAGGGTGGGTTTCTTCTGAGGCTTCTCTCCTTGGCTTATAGATTGCCATTTTCTCCCTGTGTCTTCACATAATCTTCCCTCTGTATGTGTCTGTTGCCAAATTTACTCTTCTTATAAGAATGTCAATCATATTGGTTTAGGGCCCACCCTAATGACCTCATTTTAACTTATTTACCTCTTTAAGACCTTGTCGCGAGCTACACTCGCATTCGTATGTAAGACGTGAACATACGAATTTTGGGGGGACACAATTCAGCCCATAACAGGTACCTTTAGGTCTCTCTTCTTGTGATGATCAGATTTCTTCCAAACTTGTGCGTGGAAGGTATAAACCTGGCCACCACAGTTCTGAGAACTGAGTAGGGGAAGAGAGCCAGAGATTTCAGCATTAACTCAATCTGTCTTCTTTCAGTTATAGTACCCTCAGCCCACCACTGTGTCTGATGCCCTCTTGTCTAGAGACCGTCTGTTTTACCCTGTCCAGAAAATAAACCTTCAGATCCAGCTGTCTTAGGGAAGGGATCTGGAGTTCCAACTACATCTTAAGTAAACTTTCAAGTGACCTTTTCCTTCATCCTTCCAGGGGTACCTGCTTCCACTAATTAAGTCATCATCAGGGGCAGGGGCTCTGCATTGTAAACTGGGTTATTTCTCAGCGTTCCTTACTATTAGTTCAGGATTTGGCTTTCTTGGTTCCCTGTCACCACTCAAATGCTTTCTAGCTTTCAAAGTTGTGTTGCTGTTTTCTCTTCTCCCATTATTTTTCTCCTTGTCAGTGTGTACCTTTTAAAAATCTTTTTATTGTTGTTTTAGTGGAGTTTCAGGAAGAAGTAAAAGCAAATGTGGGTGTTAAATCCATCATCTTTACTCAGAATTCCCACACATTTATATTTTTAAATGAGCTCATGCTATACAGACTGTTCTATAATCTGCTTTTATCATCAAACAAATTCTAGTGAATATTTATGTTGTTTCCATGTCAATAAATAGAAATCTCCATCAGTGGTTCTTCAGCTTGGCTGCACATTGGAATCACTGGCTGGTGGGGGTGGAGGGAGCTTTCAAAAGTACTGATGTCTGGGTCCCACCTCCAGGAGTCCTGACTGAATGGATATGAGGTATTGCGAACTGGGAATTATAAAATCTCGCCAGACAATTCAAATATACAGCAAAGTTTAAGAGCCCTTGACTTACACCATTGTTCATCATGCCAGTACCATGTTCCACGGAAGGGATAGATAGCAATGCATTTAAACAACCCCCTTTCTGGACACATAGATTGTTTCAGATTGTTTGATATTATAAACAATGATGTTATGAGCATCATTGGACATAAAACATTCTCTATATTTCTGATTATTTTAGTGGCTGTATTCCTAGAAGTAGGATCACTGTACCAAAAATCTGAATATTTATACGATTTTGGGGTGTAGTTTACCATAGTAATTCAGACTCCCACCAGTAGCATATGAGAATCCTTGTTTCCCCACACTCAGAAACACTGTGTACCATCATTAACAAAATTAAAAAAAATTTTAAATGTAGTCAGTTTTGAAAATTGAAAACTAGTATTGTGTTGCCATTTAATTTTTTTTCTGATTTTTATCGTATTTTTATTGTGGTAAAATATATACAACATACAATTTACCATTTTAATAATTTTTCAGTGTATAGTTCAGATGGCTTAAGTACATTCACATTGTTGTGCAACCATCACCAACATCCACCTCCAGAACTTTTTCATCTTATCCATCTGAAACTCTGTCCCTTAAACGCTAATTCCCCATTTTCCCCTCCCTCTTGTCCCAGCCCCTAGCAACCACCATTTTACTTTCTGTCTCCATGAATTTGAGGATTCTAGGTATCTCATGTAAATGGAATCATAAGGTAAGAGTCCTCTTGTGGCTGGCTTATTTCACTTAGCATAATAGCATTGCATTTTTAATGTATTTTATTATCTGCAAGGTAAAGCAATGTTTATGCTTATTGTCTATCTGTATCTTACTTTTTGTGTATGAATTGCTTAATCATATGAGGAACATCCGTGAGGAATGTTTTTGGCTCAAAGTATCTGAAACCCTCATTAACAGTGGCTTAAACTAATAAGGGTTCATGTTTTCTTCACACAAACAGGAGCCTGGAAGTAACCAGCTGCTGGTGGTATTGGTTCAGCAGCTCAATGGAATCACATCTGCAAGATGACTGCCTCAGCTTCAGCCATCCCATCCTTTTCCAAGGCAGGAAAAATGAGGTAAGGAATATGTGTGACCTCTTTACTTTAATTAAGAAAACATATTTTTTCCTAGAAATGCCCCTCTCCTCCAGCAGATTCTTGCTTGCAAGATTGTATCACGTTACTACCCCTAGGTGCCTGTGATGCAGGCAAAGGAGAAGGGGGTGGAGAATGCTTGCTGAGTTGGACAATCAACAGTGCAGTGGTCCTTTGCCTATTTATCTCTTAGAATGTTTGTCTTTTTGTTACTGATTTGTAATATTTTTTTGTATAGTAACAATATTAACCATTTTTTGTGCGTGTCACATTTGTTTGGCAAATATTGGTTTTCCAGCTTCTTGCTTACAGTTTAGTTTTGTTTCAGCACACAGAAGATTGATTTTTTTTAATTCTTAGGTCCATACATCTTTTATTTTATGGTTTCTTCTTTGTTCTTGTGCTTACAAAAGCCTGGTGCATTCTGAGAAGGGATGAATATTCTTTCATATTTTCTTCTTGATCTTTCATGGTTTCACTTTAATTTTTAAAAGCTGGAATGGATACCCTGTTTGACTTCTTATCTGAGACTGGGGGAGGAGTGATTCAGGGATGTGGGTGCAAAGGAACAGAGGAAACAAATTTAGTCTATTACCACTCACTGTGGGAAAAACAACACAGTCCTGCCAACTCTGCAAAAAACTATCCCATGTTAAAATGTTTAGTGGTGGGCAGTGGTGGTAGCTGGATAAGATAGACCCTTGAGGGCCTGTTTAATGGCAAGAAATGTTTTATGGCAAACAAACTTCAAATGCTGACTGGAGAGAATATGCACCAAATAAAGCCACTGGTTCAGTTTCAGAAATAAGAGGTGAGAATGAATACACAAATGGAAAGACAGCACAGAGATCAATTTTGCAAGCAGTTGTGCCATGGAAAATCCTGTAAGCCTGAGGTAGAGTCCAACATTTGCTGAGAAAGAGGCACCATAAAGTATAGATGGAACTGCCCTTAACACGGCGGTCAAAAGTAGTTTTTATGAAGGGTAGAGAAAAAAAAACCAGTCTGCTTAGTATAGCTGTTTCCTATATTTTGCATTAACCTAGGGCTCGACAGTCTCTATGTCCCAGATGAAATTACTTTAAAGTGACAGCCAAGTGACAGCCCAGCCCTGTATAATAATGAGAAAATATACAAATATACAAGACATTTTAGGCTTAGAAAAAATATCTTCCCATATGTTTGCATCTAATCCCATCTGTCTTTGATATAGAAAGATGACAAGCTGAAATTGACAATGAACTTCCGAAATTATTTTCCTTTGCTCCAAATAGAAGCTGCAGAATGGCCCAAAGAATAATATGTAAACTCCCATTCCCTGGCATTAAAAACAGTGACATCATGGTGTTTTCCAGTTATCTTGAAACTGCAAGACTAAATTTGAGAAAAAAATATTGTATGACAATGCAGTATTTCTCCATGCTTGTCTTTTCCGTGTTGGATAGATTATTGGGTGCTCAAGACTCATGCCTGCTTTGGTAGAAATTAATCAATATGATGAGTATTAGCCTTCAAAGGGAACTTTGAGTTCAATCACTTGTTTACTGACCTCTGGTCATCATTTGTTGTACATCTTGCCTGTTGTTTAAGACTTCACAGGTGCTTGTTCATCAAGATGAACATCCATTTAAGTAATTATTACTCTCCAGCTGGTCTTTCATGACACTCAGTATTTTTTCAAGAGTTGAGTGGTGCTTCTTCTCATGTTTTAACCAAGTATTTTCCTGTCTACTGGACTGGCTACTTCAACTTCAGGTCATTTCGGGAAATGGCATGAATTAAGAGCTTTGTTCAGAACTTTCAACCTTTGGATTTGCAAGTACACACATTTTCACTTTGCTTTTCTTAGTACAGTAGTCCTTGAAAAGATGGGTTAATTTGACATCATACTATGTACCCATCTTATTACATTTGGTTCTCCCACAGGGCACTATTAGTGACTAATGTTACAGGCTTTGCATAATATTTCTTTCCGCTTTTGTCCTAATAGTTCTTTTGATCACAGCTAGATCCAAACAACAACTGGCTTAAGGTGATTTATCCCTTCTTTAAAAACATGTTATTTGCATCTGTATAAAAGAGAGGCTAAGGTACTTTAATCATGGGCACATAGTAGAGAAAATTGGGATTTATGATTCACAAGGGTATTAGCAACAGGTCTCTTTTTGTGTGCTGTCTAGCAAACACCTCAGCAACTTCTTCAGGTGCTGCCTTGTTAAATCTTGCAGTGCATATGTGGATCTTACCTTCACAAAGCGTTTTCAACTGTGGGGCTTTGGGCTTTTTTGGATCTAATTGCACTTCCTCCGACACAGCGCATATGCACCGTAAGTGTACATTTCCCACACAGTGTCTTTATGAACCTTGTATCTGCAAGCACTTGACCTATCTGTCTTTTGCTGGCTGAGGACTTTGGAATAGATGGAGCTTCTGTTTCCCCATGCTTTAAGCAGGCTCCACACAGCTTATAGATGGACTTTTTATCATTGGCTTTTAAAATACAGTGTTCGGCCTGGAATGATCCTACACTGCTAACGAGCATGCCCTAACAATGGAGAAGCGGCCTTCTGTTTTCTGGAGGACTGGTCACTCTTTGTGGTGTTCTTCTCACAGTATTAAAGAGGTCATCTACTGAGGAGATGGCAACAGCATAGCTGATCTCCTGTGAGATGGTAAGGGGGTCAAATACTTGATTAGAAGAGAGGTGAGTCTCCTTAGAGTCTCCATTTGTATTCATGACCTCCTTTGCAAAGATGAAATTGAACTGTTGCTGTGGTATTGATTCATTCTATGTAAGCCTAGAGAGACAGCAGCCAGCTGCATGATGATGGATGGGCGCTTAAGGATGATGGGCACTTCAAGCCTTCTTCGGTAGCTTTACTTCTTATGTCTTTGTTTTCTTCAGGCTTGGTTGGTGGTGGTGTCCTGCTCCAGGAAAAGGAAAGTAATGGGGGAGGGAGGAGGAAGCTTGAGAGACAGATTAGTGCTCTGGTCCAAATTTCACTAGGTTTGTTCCTCAAAGCTCTCATGAAAGCAGACAGTAGATAAATGCTGAAGTATACCATGTGATCACAATTGTGTGAAAAAAACATGCATTGCAAAACAAGGGGAAAAAATAAACCTAAATGTTAACAGTTGCTATCTCGTGGGTGGGAATAGAGTTGACTGGCTTTTTTGTTTTTCATCTCTTCTGCATTTTTCCATATTTTCTATGCTGATTATGCATTATTTTATAATAGGGCAATAATTTTATAAATTAAAAATATAAAGGAAAAACTTCTGCATGCCAAGACAGATTTGCCTCTATGTCTTAGTATAAATATAGTTATGCCATGAAATATAATTACTAAATATTTTATGCTGTTACTGGGAGTAAACAACAACATGAAATCTTGGCTATATTCAGCATCTTTGGAAGAGCGCACACTTAAAACAAAGAAGCAAAAGTACATCCTTGACTATTACTCCAGAAACAACATTGTTTCATAAGTAGCTTAAAAAATTCAGTAACAAATAAACCCAGTGTTAATGATCCTTCAGATATACTGGATGAGGCAAGAATCATGTCTTCAAGTATATATCAGTTTTATTGAGATCTAATTTACACATCATATAATCTACCCATTTAAAGTTTACAATTCAGGTGTTTTTAGGGTATTCACAGAATTGCAAAACCATTACCACAGTCAGTTTTAGAACATTTTCATCACCCCTAAAAGACACGGTGTACCACTTAGCTTTCACTCCTCATTTTGCCCCACCCAACTCCCCCAGTCCCTGGTAACCACTAATCTACTTTCTGTTTCTAGAAATTTGCCTACTGACATATCTTATAAATGGAGTCATGCAAAATGTGGTCTTTTGTGACTGGCTACTTTTACTTACATGATATTTTTGAGGTTCGTCCATGTTGTAGCATGTATCAGTACTTCATTCCTTTTTATGGCCAAATAATACTACATTGTGTGGATATACCACATATTGTTTATCCATTTATCAGTTGGTGGACTTTTGGATTGTTTTCCTTTTTTGGCTACTGTGAATAATGCTGCTGTGAACATTTCTGTACAAGTTTTTATGTGGATATTTGTTATCATTCCTCTCAGGTTTATACCTAGGAGTGGAATTGTCGATGGTGATTCTATGTTTAACTTTTTGTAGAACTACTAGACTGTTCTACAAAGCAGTTGTGCCATTTAACATTCCCACTAGCAGTGTATGGAGGTTTGAATTTCCCTACCTCCTCATCAACACTTGTCATTATCCATCTTTTTGATTAGAGCCATCCTAGTGGGTGTGAAGTGGTATCTCACTGTGGTTTTTGATTTGTATTCCTCTGATGGCTATTGATGTTGAGCAATTTTTCACACGCCCCTTGGTCATTTCTGTATTTCCTTTGGAGAAATGTCTGTTCAAATCCTTTGACCATTTTAATCAGGTATTCTTTTTATTGTTGAGTTGTTGAATAATGGAAAGGATTTGGAACCTGGCAGTCCTGGATTTGAACCTGAGCTCAGGCACTGAGTGAAGGTACTCAATAAGCTAAACCCATTCTTACTGTTTATCACAGAGCATTATAAGGTATGGGGTGTTCTCTGTGAAGGAATGGGGTGTTCTCTGTGACTGCATTTTTCAGCATTTTTCACATAACTGAAACTTATCCCTTTGTTTGCCAAAAGTTGAAAAATTTCTAAACTGCCTTATGTATTTTCTGTCCTTTATTCAACCTGATTTAACCCTTTCTTGATGACTCCTTGGAACATCCTGGATTGTATTGTGTTTGTGGCCCTTTCAGGGCACTCAGGGGCTACTGAGGTATGGAGGGTTGTTTGCTGAGGCTCTTATGGCTCTTCTAGTGACTTCGTTCCTCTGTTTGGGGTTCATTTTTCAGTGAACCTATTTCTCACAGTGTTCTTCCTCCACCCCCTCATTGTTTCTAATTTGACTGTAATTTTAGAAAGAATGGAAGGTTACCAGGGGAAACCAAATAAGGAAATATCACACATAATTCACAATTAGTTTCTAGTTCAAAAGCCTTGTGTACTACATAATAAAGTGCATGCCCTTTGGTACAGCTGTTTTATTAAAGGTTCAGGTACATTTTCACTTACTTTCAAGGCCCAGTTTGAGCTTCAGTTGGTTAAAGTTGTTGGAAATGACACTACTGGGCAAGTGGAGCATGGTCCTCATTTCATATTTAATAAGGGTTTTGCTTCATTGTCAATATTCTTTCAGGGAGATATGTGAAATTTAAAAATTCAAAACCACCTAGGATCAAATTTTAAGTAACATTTAATGAAAAAAATCAACCTAAAGTGGTCCCCAAACCTTTCTTTAAATGGGAGAGTTTTTTTAAAATCAGACTCTTATATTCAACTTTTAATTATCCAAAGGTAAAACATCTGTATTGAGGCCTACCATAGGGAAATACTACATTCACAGTACCCCATTTAGGCACTTGGGTCAACCAACAATACTCTGTTGAAAATTAACGCCTATTCCAGATAACCTTATTTATGTATTCTTTTTTGCATGTAACCTGCACTCTACTGGAAAAGATTTAAAAACGTTCCTGTAGTTCCAAGGGTGGGTTGGGACCCTGACTGGCATCATGAAAGCGTTAAGCGCACCGGTTGGGGCCCACTAACTAGACTGATCTGCTGTGGGGAGGCTTGTGCTTTGGAGAAGGCTGGCCTGCAGGTGTCTGGCTGTGTCAGATATTACACTGCACTGTTTATCTGTTCAAAATATTTTTTGAGGATTATAGGATTATGTTTTTGGTCATGAGAAACCAGCTTGAAAATTTTCTGACAGTTTTAGTAGATGTGGGGCTTAATAAATAAGCCAATGGAATGCAAGGGAACTCAGCCCGGGATCTTGCTACAACTGCAGAACCAGGTGTCACATCCCTTGGGTTAATTGCTGGCACCAGCTTGCCTGGGGTGAGTTCAGGCAGGAGGTGACTGAAATGGCCGCTGCAGCTGGAACCCCGACCAGAGCCAGCTGGGGTGGGGCTGTTTTGGAGGAGGAGTATCTGTTGGGAGGCCTTCTCGCTGGCAAGGTCATTTGGGAAACTGTTTTAAAAAGAAGTCCCTGTCCCGCCACTGCAGGCACACTTTGCTTAGGTCCTGGTTCTGTCCACCCTACCTCATTCCACTGGACATTGGTCTTCATTCTTTCATGCTCTGCCACATCAGGAAACATTAAAAGGGTAGCCTAGGTCTCAGTGCTGGTGGGTTTTTCTTTTTGTCTTCTTTTTTCCTCTTGGCGGCATGTGTATTCCTATTTTGGACAGCTCATTAGTGCTTGCTAGTGGACATCTGGGGCTCCCAGATTCCCCCTGCATTTCCCAGCGTCTGTGATTTTGATGCAAAATCATATGCTTTATCTGCCAGTTCTCTGCTGCCGCTGTTACCGCTGCTCTTGCGGCAACTGCCGTTTGCACTGCGGTCTCTTGGCCTCTGCACGTCGAGCCTTGTGCTGTCTTTTGGGTTCAGGTTTCCTTGTGTTCCCATCTTTTGTCTGTTAACATCTCTCAGTGCTGCTCCGTCCCCACAAAAGGTGGGCCGTAGGTCTTGTGACCCTCCTGAGAAACCCCACCACGGGTGGCCTGAGCACCGGGTCACACCCTCACTGTGAACACTGCTTTCTGGCCTGAGTGACAGCCCTGACTCTGGCGCTGCCCTGCCCAGGTGCCACTGACTGAGCAGTGTAGCCTCCCGACCTGTCTTGCTCTCACACCGGACATCCTAGCTTTGCAAACTGCTGACTTCCATGAAGCTCTGTTTCCCACCACAATTCGGCTCTGTTTCTTGGATTCCGCTTTTCATCTCCTCTGTGGCTTTAGCCAGGAAGGAATAGCAGCTTCTGGGCAGCATGCCACGAGAAAGACCATTCCCTCAGGAGCAGCACTTTTTCTGCTTCTCATTTTCAAATGTTCCTGCTTTAAATCGTCCTTCTCTTCCCCACCATGGCATGCAGGTTCCATTAAGTCTCCTTTTCAGTATACAAACTCTAACAGAAACTAGGTAGTGCATATATACCACAAAAGGGAACATTTCTAAGAGACAGCAAGATAATCATGACTGCTGCGTTGGAGAAACAGAAACAAAACCAAGAAATTAATAAAGAGCAAAGAGGAATTTCCAAGGGTTTCTGATAACCCTGATCTAGGCGTTATACTGGAATGTACTCGTGGAAAACATCACCCAGAAACTCATGTGCAACTGTGAAATAAAATGCAGTGCTCCTAACACGAGAGGACCAGATATTCAATAAAACTAACTTTAGATTCCCTCTGCAGTGTGAACTTTCTGTAGTGTGTTTACTGGAAAGCTCCCAGTGGGAAGATTTTACTTTTTACTTCTCCAAACTGAGTTTTCAGTCCAAATAAATGTTGAAATTAATGCTGTTTAAATAGCAGTTTCAAATTGGTAAGCGTTAAATACAGAGGAGAGCCACTTTACAAAACGTGTGTTCCTGAAAAGCTTTGTGTAGATACCATTTTGGAAAATCCAGTCACATCTTAAGGGCACTGAGGGAGCAGGCTATTTAAAGGAACTCTGCATTCAGTGAACTGCTTTTTGCAACATGAATAATCTTCTCCTTATATGTCTATTTTGTGAGTTTTGGTTTTCTTAAGGCGTGGGACCCCTACATTTTTCTTTTACCCCAATAATTTTATAGGAGAACATTGAGAGAATGGAACTTCCAGATTTGATTATTTGCTGATTGATCCACAAGCAAACATACATAAGAATGCCTTAACAGACCCGCACACAGCCTGAAGGAACAGCCATTTAATTGAATCCATCAACAGCAGAGTTTGACATGCAGCTTTCTCTTTAGGGTTTAGACTACTTAGTCAACTTTCTTAAGAGCCTCAAGTCACTTTTGACTGCTTCCAAAAATCTGTTCCCTTGGTATCTGACCTTGAAGTTTTGCTACAGAAAATTCTTTACTGAAAGCTTTTAAATGACCACAACAGTCTTTTTCTTGACTAAAAAGAATCTAGACAGGAATGCAACATGCCTTTTGAAATACACACACGGGCACATGTACATGCACACACATGCACCCACACATCTGTAGCAAAAATTTCAGCACTTTCTCTGGATGAAGAAGTGGGACTCTAAGAAATGGGGGCTGGGATAATTTGATTTTTCATTTGTTAATTTATTCAACAGATATTTGTTAAACACCTACTAAGGGCCAGACACTGTAGTTAGGTCACATTTCCCACCATTTGTAGGGAGAACGACAGAATATAGGCAATAGAACTCTAAGCTGGGAGAAGAGGGGAAAAAAAGGGGACAGGTTAGCTTTACCCTCCTTCCCACCATGTTAGGTCAGTGGCCAGGGCTGATTTCTCACTATCACAGCTCATGAAATGTTAAGGTTGAAAAGAACTTTTGAAATTCCCATCCAAAAGCTTCCATTGTACAGAGGAGAAAACTGGAGCACAGAACAGAGAAATGACTTGGACGGTGTCACGTGGTGAGAAACTAATAGAGCCAGAGCAAAAATTCGTAATAGCAGTATCCATCTCAGGGCTATTGAGAGGATTAAATGAGTTAATATTTAGAAAGTGCTTAGGACAGGGCTTGGTACTTCGCACGATATTAATACCTGTTAAATAATAATACTAACAGCAGCAACAGTAATGTACCTTGCTGCATCTCAAGTGGATCTAATCTTACCTACTTTATTCTTTCTGACGCCTTCAGAGCCTTACAGGGGACTTCAGAAACTCTGAAGCTCTGGGAAGGAGCTCACCTCATTTTGGTGGAGTCAAACTTGTCTTAGGGGAGGGGATAGGATAAATGGTATTAGACTTAGAATGTGGACGTTTCAATGGCTGCAGGTAAGAGAACCACATCCACACATTCTGGATTGTGCAGCTCATTCTCGATTTCACCTTCTTTTTTTTTTTTATAAATTTATTTATTTATTTATTTTTAGCTGTGTTGTTGGGTCTTCGTTTCTGTGCGAGGGCTTTCTCTAGTTGCGGCAAGCGGGGGCCACTCTTCATCGCGGTGCGCGGGCCTCTCACTCTCGCGGCCTCTCTTGTTGCGGAGCACAGGCTCCAGACGCGCAGGCTCAGTCGTTGTGGCTCACGGGCCTAGTTGCTCCGCGGCATGTGGGATCTTCCCAGACCAGGGCTCGAACCCGTGTCCCCTGCATTGGCAGGCAGATTCTCAACCACTGCGCCACCAGGGAAGCCCTCACCTTCTTTTGAGTTGTAACCACATTTGCCCTTTTCAAACCACACGTAATGTTTAATCGGCTCTATTCAAGTGATGCTCAGTGCGATGGACACTTCACAGTCCTTATTTTATTTGACCTTGGGGCAGCATTTGATTGTTTTGATTATCCCCTCCTGCTTGAAGAGTCGTTTCTGTGACTCTACATTCTTTAACTTTTCCTCCCACCCCTCTCCTCCCATCACTCTGGCCAGCCTCCCCACGCCACTCTCTCTCTCTCTTCCCCCCTCCGCCTCCCTCTCCCTTCCTCCCCCTCCCTCCTCCTCCTCTTCTTCCTCCCCTCCCCACCCATGGAAAATTCCAAATGTACACAAAACCAGAATAGTATAGTTACTATCTCTGAAGTTATGCCACCAACTCAGTATACAGTTAGGTTCACTTGCTTTGTTTCGCTTCTGATTTTTATGGGTTGTTTTTTGAATTTTAATTTTGTCTTATATTTATGTAATAATTTTCTGTAGTTCCAAAATCAAATCTACCACACAAGGCCTATTTATAGAAGTGTAGCTTGTATCCTTGTCCCCTCCACCTTGTTCCTCTTTTCTCTCTAGAGGTAGCCATTTAACTTGTAGTTTTTTGGTTCATCCTTCCATTTAAAAAACATATTATGTATTATTCAGGTTTTACCCTCATCCTGACACCTGTGTTTACATCTATTTCCCTGCCGTCCTCACACACATATACTGCAATCAAGTCATATTGAATTATTTGAAGTTGCTCTCTATGTGTATATGTGTGTATATATATATACCTCTCCTGCCTAATTTCTTGCCTTTAACCCCATCTTTATACCTGTGTTTATATCTTCCTCCTTGTCCCCCCCCCCACCATACTATGCTTCAACCATATTGAATTATTTGACAGGCTTCAATACACTGTGCTTCCTGTTGCCTCTGAGCCTTCGTAAATGCTGTTCTTTCATGCAAAATCCTGACTGGAAAGAGTTCAAGGGAGAATGAGAGGAAAGGCTGGAAGCAAACAGACACTGTCAGACATTGCTAGTGGGATGCATATAGGACGTCCTCTGTAAGGGGCCCTCCTCCCAGATTTCAGTAGTACTCTATTCATCACTTACACCCTCCATATATCAAAAGTTATATACGTATGTATGTATATGCATCCTTCTGCCTCTACTTCCCTATTGGCTTTGTTTGTAATACTAGAAGAGCCCAAGCATTCTGCCATTGTAGGCTATCTAAATAAACTATGGAACATCGGCAAGATAGAATAGGATGCAGCTGAAAAAAATAATTAGGACGATCTCTATGCAGTGATGTTGGAAGATCTCTAGGATATGTTGCTAAGTGTATAAAACCGTGTATACAGAACAGTACATGCTACCTCACATGTAAGAAAAAGTGGGGAGGATAAGACTCTCCATTCATAAAATGCTTCCTTTTTATAAAGAAACGCTGGAAGGATAAGAAAGAAAACAATACACGTAAATACCTATGGGGAGTCAGAGGAGGTATAAGAAAAGGGTGGATGGGGTAAGTGGAGTTAATAAAATAAACTTATTAAAGAAGGAAGAGAGACTTCCCTGGTGGTGCAGTGGTTAAGAATCTGCCTGGCAATGCAGGGGACACGGGTTCGAGCCCTGGTCCGGGAAGATCCCACATGCCGCAGAGCAACTAAGCCCATTCGCCACAACTACTGAGCCTGCACTCTAGAGCCCGCGAGCCACAACTGCTGAGCCCTCACGCCACAACTACTGAAGCCCGCCTGCCTAGAGCCCGTGCTCCGCAACAAGAGAAACCACCGCAATGAGAAGCCCGCACACCGCAACAAAAGAGTAGCCCCCGCTCGCCGCAACTAGAGAAAGCCCGCGTGCAGCAATGAAGACCCAACGCAGCCAAAAATAAATACATAAATAAATTTATTTTAAAAAATAAGTAAAAATAAAGAAGGAAGAGGAGTTAGTATCGAAAGGAGAGGAATTGGAGAAAGTATTGGCAACTCTTGAGAATTTTGCTGCAAAGCAGATAGAAAATTGTATTCACAAAAGGAAGCCTAAAGTTCTCATTGTTTTCATCAAGTTCAGTGTTTAATTTCTTCCATAATGCTTGGTATTTTATTTCCCTTAATATATTTTTCATAATTGTATAATATAAAAAAAATGTAGTTTGTTTTTTTTTTCAACAAGTCCCTCTTAGATGCCCCTGATGCCCTCCACTTTACCCCACTGTACTACGCAGGTATCGCTTCCTATGTGTGCCCTAGTATGAAAAAGGTAGGAAGTACTCCCTTACAGAATGGTGCTCGAGCGGTACTATTTATGTATGGGTAAGATAACTCAGTGCAGGTTCCTTGGAAGGTCAGGATAAGCACAGGAGGTCATTTTCATAAAGATCCCTGGAGCTCCTAGAAAGAACTCTAGAGGGGACTCCAGAGGCCAAATTTAGGTCCCAGAGGTGTTCTGACCCTCAAGGCAAATAGGGGAGATAAGGGCAGCACAACCTTTAGAAAATTGTGCCCCCAAGAAAGACAGAGTACTTTCCATTATGACTTGGGGGTTGTGGGAAGACTCAAAGGTAGGTCTTGAGATTTTATAAAAGGGTCATATACAAATAGGTTACAGTTCATCATTTTTCCATGAGAATATCATGTTTCAGCCAAATTGGTAGTTTTTCCTAATCCAGGTTAGGCAAGTCCTAGCCTAATGAGATTTGGTCCCATTCTCTATGAATGAGGGATTTGGTGGGGGTGGGGGTGGGGAATCTAGGAGAAATGAAGTAAACATCCTAAATTATGTTTTAAATATTAAAACATAAATTATTAAACTCTGATCAATGGAAGAAATTAATACCATCAAACAATATATAGGGCTCAGTCCTCTTGTTTGTAAGATGAGTAGACGGTACAATATGTTACAAGAGGAAATTTCCTGTTCAGAAATGCATTTGCAAATAGAGGTGGCCAACAGTCCTTGTGCCTACCTCAACCTCTGGCACGGTGAGGGCAAGGTATTTTTTTTCTTTTGTTTACTGATTTAGTCCATGCATTAGAACAGCTCTGGGCACAGAGTAGGTACTCCATTAATTTGTTTGTTAAACAAATTTGTTAAAGGAAGGAGGAAATAAAGATTTTACACTTGAAAGGCTCCTTGCAATTCCTGATCAGCATCAAATTCTTGATAGTCACCATTGATGAGAAACTTCGTTCAAAATGTAAAATCACTGTTTACAATTCAAAATGTACAATAGTTGAAACTATATAAAAAATTCAACAGCTCTTTTATTTCATTGACAAGTGTAATACTGAATTTTTGGTACTTAAATGTATTTTTGTATCCAGTTGAGTATTTTCTTTCTTTTTTTTATAAGTTTTAAAAAAATATTTATTTATTTGGCTGCACCAGGTCTTACTTGCGGCACACGGGATCTTTTAGTTGCAACATGCGGGCTCTAGTTCCCTGACCAGGGATGGAACCCAGGCCCCCTGCATTGGGAGCGCAGAGTCTTAACCACTGGACCACCGAGTAAGTCCCCAATTGAGTATTTTCACATCAAGCTATTCAAAGTAATGTAGAATACCTATGCGTTCTTAGAGCAGTCAACATGCAGCTAGCTTGGACACCACTAAAAGGTGTTGTCAGCCACAAATGGACAGTAATGTCCAACCTACATGGACATAGATTGGGGCTAATGCCTGGAGATGTACCAGCCAGAAGCCTCTGTCTGGATGCTGCTCTGCTCCCAGCCCCTGCCGCTCTGAGTGCAGGAATGGGAGTGGTAATCCATGTCATTGCATGCTCTGTTGCATTCCTGCATACCAGTTGGGACAGGGAGCTGTAAGAGATTCTGCTTGGGCTATAATGAAGATTAGGCCTGACTGTGACCCTTACTACAGGTATAATATCCCAGATATAGATTATCTCTACAAAACAGGGTGTCTGCTGGAACTCATTACCATGTGAACATTCTAGAGCAGCACTGTCCAATAGAAATATAACATGAGCTACATATATAATTTTGAATGATCTAGTTACATCAACAAAGTACAAAGAAACAAGTGAAATTAATTTTAATATTGTATTTTATTTAAAGTAATATATTTGAAATGTATTAACATGTACTTAATAAAAAATTATTCATGAAACATTTGACATTCTTTTCTTTTTTCATTTTAAGTGCTTGAAATCTGGTATACATTTTACACCTAAAGCACATCTCAATTCAGATGCTAAAATTTCAGTGGTTAAAGTGAAATGTGGTCCTATCAAAATAATGAAAATTTAATATAAAAATATTTTACACTGCTTCAATTTTTAAATTTAAATTAATTAAAATCAAATACAGTGAAATAAAACAAAAAATTCAGTTTTTCAGTTGCATTAGCTATATTTCAAGTGCTCAGTAGCCACATGTGGCCAGTGACTACCATAGTGGACAGCACAAAACTAGAACATTTCCATCACGTTGGACAGTGCAGCTCTAGTGTTGTGGTACCTATAACCAAAAATCAGGTATAAATGTCATCTGGAAGAAAAATACATTATGAAATTTTTTTTAGCTATTAACATAGTTACTTAAAAAGTGAATTAGACACAGGGAGGGGGAAGGGTAAGCTGGGACGAAGTGAGAGAGTGGCATGGACATATATACACTACCAAATGTAAAATAGGTAGCTAGTGGGAAGCAGCCGCATAGCACAGGGAGATCAGCTTGGTGCTTTGTGACCACCTAGAGGGGTGGGATGGGGAGGGTGGGAGGGAGGGAGATGCAAGAGGGAAGAGATATGGGAACATATGTATATGTATAACTGATTCACTTTGTTATAAAGCAGAAACTAACACACCATTGTAAAGCAATTATACTCCAATAAAGATGTTAAAAAAATAATAAAATAAAGCTATTTCAATAAATAGAAAAATGTAAAACTTAGATTACAAATAACAACTATATTAGCCTGATATCCAGTATATTTTGTTTTGAGTTTTAAGAAAAAATACCAAGTGAGACTAGCATGGACACATATACACTACCAAATGTGAAATAGATAGCTAGTGGGAAGCAGCCGTATAGCACAGGGAGATCAGCTCGGTGCTTTGTGACCACCTAGAGGGGTGGGAGGGAGGTGCAAGAGGGAGGGGATATGGGGCTATATGTATACGTATAGCTGATTCATTTTGTTATAAAGCAGAAACTAACACACCATTGTAAAGCAATTATACTCCAATAAAGATGTTAAAAAAAAGTGAATTAAAAAGTACTCTTCTCAAAAATATATTTCTCAGACTAAAGTTTCCAGGCCTTTAAATGCCGACTTATATCTTTTGCAGTTCACTTTTGGAAAATCTCCAAAATTATAAGATATCTAAAAGATCCAAACTGTAGTAGTTGAGTTGTGCCACAAGAGGACCTGCAAAGACAAGTTGAGCTCAAATTTCAGCCATGCTTATCTTGTTAAACTGAAGTGTAATTAGGAAAACATCTCGCTGTCAACATTAACATTTTCACATCTGCCTTCATTAAAATCTAAAAAGGTAATCCATTTTGATCTAATTTGAAAATAGCACATGGTATGGGCGCTGTAAGTAGTAACTTGGGGACACCAGAAGTACCATTTCGGCAGGAATGAGGAAACAGTATATGCCGGTTAAGAACATGGAGTGTGAAGATGTACAGGCCCGGGTCAAGTCCTGGTTTGACCCCACACCAGCTTTATGACCTCAGGCAAGTCTCTTTATCCTAAAATAGAGCCAATTATAGTACCTACATCCTAGAATTTTTTTGAGGATTAAACAAGGTAACACATATAAAGTGCTTATCACAGCATAGGTAATAAGTACCTGAAAATGCTAGTTTTTCTTATGGTTATTACTTTTTTACTAGCCCTTAATCCTCTCAGGATTTAGAACATTTCTTTGGTAAAGGAGGAACATTGCCTTAAGCCTGCCATACTTTGTAATCTTACTTCCGTGTAGGTAGTGACAGGAAGACTTACATACAATAGTGTATCAAGTCAAGAAGTGACCATATTATGTGCGTGAGGGGTCCAGCCCTGCCTGGCTCCAGCCCACACTTGCTTTTCCCAGGCTTAGATTGGAATCAAGTTCTTTGACTCCTTCCAAGTACCTGTTTCTGTCCTAGGCCCAACTTCCCTGGCTACTAACTTTACATTTCATGTTCTCATTTCCATCAGAGCCACTCCTTTTTTTTTTTTAATTTCATGTCTTTATTATTGTTTTTTAATTTATTAATTTATTTTATTTTTGGCTGCATTGGGTCTTCGTTGCTGGGCGCGGGCTTTCTCTTTTTCTTTTTCTCTTCATTGCAGTGCCTTCTCTTGTGGCAGAGCATGGGCTCTAGGTGCGTGGGCTTCAGCAGTTGTGGCTCACAGGCTCTAGAGCGCGGGCTCAGTAGTTGTGGCGCACGGGCTTAGTTAGAGCCACTCCTTTTTGAAGTTTGGTGCTTGATGCCATTTTCCTGCTGTGACCTTGACCTTAATCCTTGGCTTTTTCCCCTTAGCCTGCTTCAGATAACATCTTTCCCAGTTTGATCTGCCATCTTCCTACTGAATCTTATCTCATTCAGCAATGCTCCCTCTCCTCATCTATGAGCAAGAATTTGCTCTGAGAGACCAAAAGAGCTCTGACTACAGAATGCCCATTAAGTCACTTTAACTCATTTACAAAGATATTTGTTTAATTGAATAATAGTCTGTGTCTTCAAAATTGGTCATGTGTGCATTTAGGATTTCCAGCATCCTGTTAAATATTTAATGTAAATATGCACATCTTTATAATGTGAAAGCAGTTGCTACCAAACGTTTAATAAACTTTAAAAAAATCACATGCTCATTATTATCTCCTCTATAGTAATATCTCATATTTGTAATTGTAGTTATAGGGAAGACAGCTGTTATTATCCTCTGTGAGTTTAAGTAACTCCTCCCATTGCTGCAAAGCTATTACGTGGAGGGCCAAGGCTGGAATCTGAGTTTTATGACTTCAAGTCTTGTACTAATTCCCTTAAACCAGAATGCTTTCATCATCCCCCTGTCCCTCATGTCAAAAAGATGACATGGGTAAGCTGGATAACTCCTAATGTCTTCTTTACGTTTTGAGCCTCTAGGTCTAGACGTCAGGGACTAGGTCTTGTTTCCTGGGGAGCAGTGGTAAAAATCAAATTGTCCCTGGTTTTGATCTTTATGTAAATCGAATCATTCTGTCTACATATATTCTTCTGAGATTGCCTTATTTCATATAATATCACGTTTTGAGATTCATTCATGTTGATGCATATGACTAGTTTATTCATTTTTATAATTGCAAAGTAGTCTATGGTGTGAAAATACCACAATATTGTCATCTATTTAATTTTTACTGGGCATTACAAAAAATGCCACTGAAAACACGTTTGTACATGTCTTTTAGTACCTATGTGCAAGAGTTTCTCTCAGGTGTACTAACACTGATAGTAGGTCTACACTAGTATTGGGTGCAGACTGACATCCATTCCGAATGGTTAATGTCTGTGACTCATTGGTTGTTAAACAGTTTGTTACCTCTAAGTATATCTAGGAGTAGAATTGTTGGCTCATAGAGTATGTACATATTTAACTAGGCAACACCAAATTGTTTTCTAAAGTGATTGTAGCAATTTTTATTACTATTGGGAGTATATGAGAATTCCATTGGTTCTACCTAGTCATCATCTCAGCATCAGCAAACACTTTAATTTTGGCCATTCTGATAGGGGAGAAATGGTATGTCATTGCGATTTTAATTTGCATTGCTCTGGTTACTAATGTGGTTGAGTATCTTCTATCGGCCATTCTATTTTCTACTTCTGTGAAATGTCTGTGTATGTCTTTTGCCAGTTTTTCTGCTTTTTTCTTATAGATTTGTACAAGTTTCTTATATTTCTGGATACTAATCCTTTGTCAGTTATATATATTGGGAATATCTTCTCCCACTTTGTGAATTGTTTTATCAATCACTTCACAGTATCTTTTTGCTTTTGGCCAGACATTTTAAATTTTAAAGCTGTCAAATTTATCAATCTTTTCTCTTATAGTTTGAGCTTTTAAAAATCTTGTTTAATAAATCTTTGCTCACCCTAAACTTATAAATATATTTCTATACTATATCCAAGAGTTTTAAGTTAGTCCTTTTACATTTAAGTTCTTGAAACATTTGAAATTGATTTTTGTATGGTGTGAGGTAGAGGTCCAATTTCACTTTCTTTCCATATTGGTAACAAATTATACTAGCAAGACTTATGGAATCATCTGTTTTATCTCTACCATCATGCAATGTCAGTTCTGTCATATATCAAGTTTCTACATATGCATAGGCCTGTTTCTGGGCTCTTTATAGAATTTTATTGGCCTACTTGTCTGTACGTGTGTTAATACCTCACTATCTTAATTGGCCATGATTTTACGCTAAATCTTGATATCTAGGAGGGCAAATCCTATTATCTATGAACCAGACACTTTGGACAATCGTTTCTGTTGGGTGCTGTTTGCCACTGAAAACGTATGAATGGGAAGAATGATGCTGAATTTGATAAGATGCCAAAGTCATGTCATTTTAACTTATTAAATGTCTTTGTTGAAACATTCATTCTTGCCAGAAACAGAAGTATCAATCTTTTTAGCAGTGTTTATTCTTACAAATAACCTTGGCAACCAATAATTTATGAACATTTTAGGAGCCAGTATAATTTAATAGTTTGTTTTATGCATTCATTCATCTATTACTTTCTTCTGTGTTTCATTCCGTAAGTATTTATTGAGTTCATCCTATGTACAGAATACTATGCTCTATTTAAATACAGATATTGTAATGATATCCATATACTATCTATATAACATTGACAACCATGTAATGATATAGATAACGTCTATACTATCTATAGAATATTGACAACCATGTAATGATATAGATAACATCTATATGATACAAATATCATTTTGTACATATGTAGTGATTTTCATTTTTTATATTTTTCAGTTCTCCTATAGTAATTATGAGAGAATAGAATGAGGTGAATTCAGAACAGATCCGTTTTACAGAAAAGTTTAGGTTAAAGTCATTTAGTAATTTGAATAAGTTTAGTTAGTCAGTGGATGATTTTCAACAACAGAACTCATTTTTAATCTGCAAACCTAAACATATTCCAGTACTAGAAAATGTCATAATTCTATGAATAAAAAGAGTAAGGCATGATAGGATTAATTGACATGAGTGACAGAAGGTTTCAATGGATAGTTTCTAGGCTCACTGACATCAGTTTTGCTGTTTTGTCCATATATGTTAGGTCTAGCCACTTTTTGAACTGGAAAATTCTAGTTTAAAAATGTATGCCTTAATTCTTTGCTTCATTTAATAAATAATTACAGAATACTATTATATACATAGCACTATTTGTTTATTGTTTTTGGTTATACGAAAATATGATCCTGGTCCTTAAGAAACTTTGGGGATCAATTTATTTGGGGAGGTAAAACACACACATGAAATGCTACATAATTTGAAAGTAAATTACAGTGTTGTGCCGGTAAAGCAGCTCTCCCAAAGAAAAAATAGGTCCTGATTTGTAGCTTTTGGTGATTCCATGGGGTAAATATTCCCAGCACAGCTGATTCTAAGCTACCAATGGTTTAACAATGAGCTTGCAAAATTCCTGAATATTTAGCAATCAGCTCATAGAAGCGATGAGAACTGGCTCCAGCACACCAATGGTTATATAACAACATGGCATAATAATATAAGCGATCATAAAATGATCTATAATTGTTAAATGAGGTGCATGGAGAATGAGACTAATATATCCTGAAAATGAAATCGCAGTAGAAGGTTAGGTCAAAGTAGGCCAACTGAGCACAAATATCAACCTCTTCTTCTGTTCTAAATTCCATAAAGTGACTGAAGTAGTGATATAAAAGGAAATCCACACAGTCCTTCTTGCTGTTCCTATAGTGCAGTGTACCAGGGACATTTCCCCCTTGGGTTCTCTGTTCTCTCTGTCTAGATTTCCTCCATTAACTATCTACATGGCTCCCTCCATCACTTCCTTCACTTCCTTCAATCTGTGTTTAAATGTCACTGCCAGGTCTTCCCTGAACACCCTGTTTAATACTGCAACACAGCCTCATCCCATGATCCAAATAGGCACTCTTTCCCGCATTCCTTGCTAAATTTGCTCCCATGGCATTTATCGCCATCTGATAAACTGGACATTTAAATGATGTATTTGTTGTCTGTCACCCTCCACTAGAAGGTAAAGTTTCATGAGAACTGGGAATTTTGTCTCTTTTGTTCACTGTTACATCCCTGGTACCTAGAACAGTGACTGGTATGCTGTAGAAGTTCCATAAGTACTTACTGAATGACTAACAATGCTGATAAACAAGAGAGTGTACCACCAGTGGACCAGAGATTATGAGGGATTCCTGGAAGGTACAAAGCAGATAGGATCAGATAGACAAGAATAGAATAAACCACATCCCAGAACGCATATAGGAGAAAACTACTGATGTAAAAACAAACCCAAAGCAGCTCCAAATTCAGAGTCAGTAAATGTGGGGTTGGGGATGGGAGCAGAAGGGGTCCTGGGGCAACTGCCAGTGAAATGAAAGAACTGCATTAGAATCATAGGGCTAGTTGCCCTTTTCCCCCAACCCCTTCCCAGAACACCCCTCCACTCTTACTAAGCTGAAGTCTGTCACGCATTTAACCACAGGGAGGAAAACAATAATGAAATTGCACTTTTGAAAAGTGAACTAGCCACCTAGGAACTGCTCTTAGTATGGGTATAGGAGTCTGAGACATGAGTAGAGCAGAACTTGAGTTAGTGTTGGACTTCATGACAGACTCAGGAGGGTGAGATGGGAAGGAAAGAGTTCTACTCAGGAGAGAAATAAATCCTTCAATATGTTGGCAATTGCAGCAAGAATGGTCTACTTTAGTTTGACGTACCTTTAAGCAAAAGTGTCCAAAGGCATGCTTCATGCCCTGTCCATTTACATAGAGCTGAGCTCACAGAAGTTACCTCTCATTCACCAGAGCAGCCTGCTGGGGAAACATACCTATCCAACTGCAGAGAAAAACCTTACCACCTACCTATATTTGGAACCTAGTCCTTCATTCATGAAAATGAACCAACAGCCAAGTACCAATGGAAAGAGAAAGACCACTACAGAGAGAACAACTGATCCCAGAGGAAATAGGAATAATGCAGGCAGAAGACAAGGAATTAAACAATAACAATAAAACTTCTTCAAAGAAATTTGCAAAGATATTGAACCCGTAAAACAAAATAAGCTTCACTGCAAAAGAAAAGGTCAAAGAACAAGAAAGAGCTCTTTGCTTTTTTTTTTTAATATTTATTTATTTATTTGGCTGCACTGGGTCTTAGCTGTGGCATGCGGGATCTTTAGTTGCAGCATGTGGGATCTAGTTCCCTGACCAGGGATCGAAGCTGGGCCCCCTGCACTGGGAGCGAGGAGTCTTAACCGCTGGACCACCAAGGAAGTCCTGAAAGAGCTCTTTGAAATAACATTTTTACCAAAATAAGGAAAATGCAATAAAAGTGTTAAAAGATAGAATGTACATGACTTAAGACCAAATTAGCCCTCCTGACAATAAAGTCAAGGATTAAAAAAAATGAAACAAACCAAAAATCCTGACAAACCAAAGAGATACAAAATTGAGAGAAAAGTTAAGAGGTATGGTCAATCTAGGAAGTTCACTTTCCATTTAATAAGAGGTAACATAGATAGTGAGGGGGAAAAAACAATAAAATAGTAAAACAGAAAAATTATTCTTGAGCTGAGAAAACACAGGAATCTTCAGAATAAAGGGTTTTATCCAATGCTGAGCAGGAAGAATAATAATAGACCCACAGCTCCAAAGATATAAGAAAACTCCAAAGGCTTCCATGGAGACAGAAGGAAAAAGAAAGTTTTATCCAAAGGAGCAAAAATTTGTATAAGAAAACAATGGAGCAATATCTTCAAAGTTCTGAGGAAAGTAACTTTTAACTTGTAATTCTGTATTTAGTCAAGCTAGGACTCTAGTGAGGCAAAATACCTTCTCAGACATGCAAGAGAGTCAGAAAGTTATCACCTAGAGAATTCACTGAAAAAACTACTCAAGGATGTACTGTAGCAAAATGAGAAATGAATCCAGGGCAGAAAATTAGGATATAAGAAACAAAAGTATGTAAAGAGGCCAATAATGCTTATATTTCAGTTTAAATAACAGCTGACATATACTTTTAAAATATCCAGAACTAAAATCCCAGATCACTACAATATGTGAGATGGACAAGGAAGGGGGAAAGGAAGATAGAGTGCTAGGAATCTTATATTTTTCAGGGGAAGTGTGTGGATTAGTATACGGATTAGTTCTATATGATGAAAGAAAAATGTAATTTTAAATGTTTATTAACATTTTAAGGGTAACCACTAAAAGAATAGAAATAAGACATATAACAAATTGCTATAGGGAAAATAACAAGAAAACCTCAATCAAGTTAACAAAGGGCAGTAAAGTTAGAAAGAAGAGAGAAAGGGAAGGAAGGAGGGGGGAGAAAAAGGAAGAGCATGATAAATAGAAAATATGAAATAGAATATCAAAATCATATAAATATGTATGGGTTATATTCCCCCATTCAGAGAAAAGACAGGCATTTAAATTGGGTTAAAAACAACCCCTTCTGGGACTTCCCTGGTGGCGCACTGGTTAAGAATCCACCTGCCAGTGCAGGGGACACGGGTTCGATCCCTGGTCCGGGAAGATCCCACATGCCGTGGAGCAACTAAGCCCGTGCGCCACAACTACTGAGCCTGTGCTCTAGAGCCCACGGGCCACAAAGCCCATGCGCTGCAACTACTGAAGCCCGTGTGCTCTAGGGCCCATGTGCCACAACTACTGAGCCCACGTGCTGCAACTACTGAAGTCCACACGCCTAGAGCCCGTGCTCTGCAACAAGAGAAGCCACCACAATGAGAAGCCCGTGCTCTGCAACGAAGAGTAGCCCCCGCTCGCCACAACTAGAGAAAGCCCGCACGCAGCAACGAAGACCCGACGCAGCCGAAAAATAAAAAAATAAAATAATGATTCTCATGTTATTAAAAAAAAAAACTGCTTCTGACAAAATCTACTTATACATCATGAAGAGGTACACTAGAAAAAGGCCAAAGTAATAAAATGACATAGAGAAGTTGAAAATATAATGATACAGAAGTAAAAATAAATACCAGGCAAACGCTTTTTTAAAAAAAGAAAAAGCAAGTATGGATATATTAATACCAAATATAATTTAAGGCCAAATGTGGGATATAAGAAACAATAAAATGAGATGTAGAGATCCATCTTATATTGATACAAGCTACTATCCTCCAGGAAGATGTAGCATAATAAACCATTCTGTATCTACCAGTATCATTCTGAAATATGTAGAGCAAATATTCTTAGATATTTAGTAAATTTTAACATATCTTTCTCAGAAACTAAGAGATCAAGTAGACAAAACATAATTAAGAATAGACTGACCAGAGTTAAGAAGTATATATATATATATATATATCTCAAAGAAAGACTCCACATTTTTTTCAAGCAAGTATAAAGCATTTACAAAGATTGATGATGAAGTTGGCTACAAAGGAAAAAAATAAATTCTCCAAAGCAGAATTAAGCAAGTTATTTTCTCTTACCACAGTATAATAACATAAAGAATTTAATAAAAAGGGGGTCAAAATCCAAAAAAAGATATTATAGGGCTAAAGCCAAGGTGTGAGTAGAGCTCCATTCCTTCCAGAAGCTCTAGGGGAGAATCCTTACCTTGCCTTTTCCAGCTTCTAAATGTTGCCTGAATCACTCCTACCTCTGCTTTTGTCATCTCATCTTCTTCTCTGACTGTTTTGCCTCCCTCTTTCATCTATTAAGGACCCTTGTGATTACAGTGGATCTTCCTACCTAACTTAATCACATCTGCAAAGTCCCATTTGCCAAATAAGGCAACAGATTCTGGGGATTAAGACATGGGCATCTTTAGGGGTGGGGCGTGATTCTGTCTACCCCAATCTGGACATGAAAAGACAACCTTGGGTTAAAATAAAATCAAAACCGAAATTGCAATTTATTTACAAATGAAAAAGTGTTATATATTGTGCTATATACCTAAACCTATGGGATGCTCAAAAATTGTACTCAGAGGGCAAGATATAGCCTTGAACATATCTATTAGAAAACAAGGAGTATTGGAAGAAAGGAAGTAAGTGCCCAATTCAAGAAGTTTGAAAATTAATAGAAAATAAGCCCAAAGAAATCAGAAAGAATTGATACAGATAACACAATAGAAAACATTGAAACAAGTCAACAATACACTAAATTAAATCTATGAAAGGGAAATCTGATTTTGGAAAGAACAAGGAAAAAAAAACTTTGACAAGTGTAATTATGAAAAAAAGAACAAACACACAAACAATGATAAGAACGAGAAAAGTGGACAGAGGATATTTAAAACTTCATAAGAGGAATTCTATGTACAATTTTACGCCCTACATTTAAACAGTAGAAAATGGATGGTTATCAACATTAACTCAAGAAGCAGTCGAAAATTTGAATAAAAAATAGCAATATAAGAATCTGAAAAGATATTCAAAAATTTTACCCTCACAATGAACTTGATTCAGATGATTTTACAGTTGAGTTCTATCAAACCTTCAGTAGACATATAATTACAGTGCTATGCAAATTGTGCCAGTCATATAACGAAAATGAAAAGCTTTCAGATTCATTCTATGCAACTACTGCGTGCACTCCCCACACAAGCACACTTCCTGTTTCTCCTTTTCTCTGTCCTCCCTCTACATTATTTAGACCAATATTCAGTGCTCACATTATTATGACACTGGGGATATTAATGTCCATGGGTTTTTCTTGTTTTTTTCCTTCTCCTTGCATCTTGTCTGTTTCCTTCAGGATTTTCCTCTCTGTTTTCCTCTCTGCTTGTTCTGGTCTCTCTTTCATGTTAGTTTCCTCAGATATCTGTGGTCTTTGGATGTCCATTCATATTTACAAGTGAGGCACCAAGATTACTAGAGATGGCTATACATGTGGGCAGGGCTCTTTGGCTGCCAGTGGTGTGCCTGGACTGTTTCACTGGGGAACCCCTGGTTGTATCTTTAGACCTAGTATCTTTATTATTTATTTATTTATTTATTTATTTTTTTAACATCTTTCTTGGAGTATAATTGCTTTACAATGGTGTGTTAGTTTCTGCTTTATAACAAAGTGAATCAGTTATACATATACATATGTTCCCATATCTCTTCCCTCTTGCATCTCCCTCCCTCCCATCCTCCCTATCCCACCCCTCTAGGTGGTCACAAAGCACAGAGCTGATCTCCCTCTGCTATGCGGTTGCTTCCCACTGGCTGTCTATTTTACGTTTGGTAGTGTATACATGTCCATGCCACTCTCTCACTTTGTCACATCTTACCCTTCCCCCTCCCCATATCCTCAAGTCCATTCTCTAGTAGGTCTGTGTCTTTATTCCCGTCTTGCCCCTAGGTTCTTCAGGACCTTTTTTTTTTTTCCCTTAGATTCCATATATATGTGTTAGCATACTGTATTTGTTTTTCTCTTTCTGACTTACTTCACTCTGTATGACAGACTCTAACTCCATCCACCTCATTACAAATAACTCAATTTCGTTTCTTTTTGTGGCTGAGTAATATTCCATTGTATATATGTGCCACATCTTCTTTATCCATTCATCTGTCGATGGACACTTAGGTTGCTTCCATGTCCTGGCTATTGTTAATAGAGCTGCAATGAACATTTTGGTACGTGACTCTTTTTCAATTATGGTTTTCTCAGGGTATATGCCCAGTGGTGGGATTGCTGGGTCATATGGTAGTTTTATTTTTAGCTTTTTAAGGAACCTCCATACTGTTCTCCATAGTGGCTGTATCAATTTACATTCCCACCAACAGTGCAAGAGGGTTCCCTTTTCTCCACACCCTCTCCAGCATTTATTGTTTGTAGATTTTTTGATGATGACCCAGTATCTTTAGATCTTTCCTGTTGGGTTAGATGTATTCCGCAAAGAGAAATCCTCCTATCTCCTGCCTGGAGTGTACAAACTGGCTGTTGGTGTTCTGGGAACCCAGTTGATGGAGAAGGCTGTAGGTCTTAATATTCAGTGCTCAGAGACTTTTACTTAATCCTGGTATCTCCACCCTCATCTGCGCCTAGTGTCCTCCAGTCCAGA
This sequence comes from Balaenoptera musculus, assembly GCF_009873245.2. NCBI lineage: Eukaryota > Metazoa > Chordata > Mammalia > Artiodactyla > Balaenopteridae > Balaenoptera > Balaenoptera musculus. The sequence continues at coordinate 122,910,297 of NC_045806.1, read as the reverse complement.
CACCATCTGTTTTACCCTCTCCACAGACTATACCCTGGTTTTCTGATGAGTTTGGAGAATGGTATTCAGTCACACAACCATGGGACACAGAGCATGAAGTTTCAGATCTGGGGTCTAGTGGCTTCATAGACAGACTTTCCAGCACTTCTCATGTTTTTAACCTCTCCTCCGCCCCTTTGTCCAAAGGTACCTGGTACAGTCAACTCTTGGGATTTAGGGACACTCTTTAGTACAACTCAGGCTGTTTCTTTGCTTCCCCTACAATCTGCTTAAGGTTCAGTTTTCTTGTGTTTGCTTAGTCAGTTACCACCTGTTTTTTTGTCTTTCTGAGTTCTAAAATGTTGATTCTATTGTGTCTTCCTTCTGCATATGTGTTTTCAACTCTGTCGTTTTCAGTGTTTCATGAGATAGTGGAGGCATATCATATCTTCAGTCCACCATCTTTCTCAAGCCCCACAGTCTTAACCACTATGTAATACTGTCTTGCAAACCAGGCTAAAAAGTTAGTTGAGAGCACTGGAAAGTCATGATGAAATTGCTCTTTTAGCAAAATTGTTCCAGCAACTATGTATAGGATGGATGGAAAGGGGGAGATAAGAGAAGCAGGTTATCATTCCATACTTCCTTGTCCGTAGTATCTTTCTTCTTCCTTCTTAGAAGGTTTTCTAAACCCATAGGACTTTCAAAGCTTGTCACATAATAGGTAGTCTTCACAAAAATACTCCTGACTTCCTGGGCCTCCTTCCCCAGAATTCCTTTTGCCCTCTACTTGTGTTTTGTTTGATTGTTAATATATGATTAATTCTTTGCTCTGTTAAGTATCTTTTATAGTACATGTCTTATCTCTTAGGTGAGATCATGAGCCCCTGTTTTATGATTGAACACCTCCTAAATGAATAGGGCTGTCCAAAAAAGAATTGTTAATAAGGATAAGGAGGATGTACCTTCAATAATAGGCCATATAATGATGGCGGGGTAATATTTTTGAGATATTAAGCTGTGTTTTTCTCCCCTCTGGGTATTTACCTCTTTCTCATTTCTCTTTTCAAGCATGCAGTTGTCTTTATGCTCATTAATGAGGAATATCATCAAGGGAGGGATATGACAGGACAGAAAGCAGAAAAAGTTTGCAAGTCCTCTCTCTAGTTTGTGCTTCAAAAGGCTAAGCCCTTAGGGTTATTCTAAGCCCTTAGGGTTACTTAGAAGATTTGCGAGGGAGGGCAAAGGGTAGGAGAAGGAAAGAAATGGGGGCTTTCCCCCACTGGACCAGAAAGAGATTCCTACAGGTTGGAGGGAAGAAATAATAGAAGGAATTTAATTAGAGCAAAAATGTTGCTGGGCCCTGGAGAGAGGGGCCCTGCACCCTGTTTCTTATTTTCAGGTACAGCTCCAGCAGCAAGGGGATGACTGTGGGAGGTGTCTGCACAGATGGGTCCATACATGGTCTCACTGAGTTTCTTGTCCTAGTACAGAAGCTGCAGAAAGGCTTGAGATCTTAAGGTAACAAAAGACCCTTGCAGGGAATGCATGCTTCCTCCAGGGCCAGATTACATACCCCTCTTTGGACTTGGCATTTTAGAAGGTCCTTGGACTATAGATACAACCCTAGGGAAATAGGGAGACAGTGAATTGACTGAGATTATGTTTTTGCCATTCAGTGAAACGGAGGTCAAAATAGAAATTAGTTTGCATTGTAGAAAAACAAAGAAAGTGATATTTCTTGCATATTTGACATTTTGGACTGAGATTCATACCTGGCATATAATCATGAATAAGGTCAGTTGTCAATTAATATTAACAGTCTACTTGTGCAGGTGAGAGAGAATTGAGCACATCTTTCTTATGAGGAAAAAAAGCTGACACAGGTGTGTACATATAATATAAATCTTTTAAGAAAAGGTAGAATAATACTTTAGGTGCTTAAAGTGATCATATGCAAATTCAATTGCTTTTTTTTTGAGTTTTTTTTTTTTTTTAAAACATTAGCCATTTTGCACTTTTCTTTTTTTTTTTTATAGCTACTTTATTTATTTATTTTATTTTATTTTTGGCTGTGTTGGGTCTTCGGTTCATGCGAGGGCTTTCTCCAGTTGAGGCAAGTGGGGGCCACTCTTCATCGCGGTGCGGGGACCGCTCTTCATCGCGGTGCGCGGGCCTTTCACTATCGCGGCCCCCCCCGTTGCGGGGCACAGGCTCCAGACGCGCAGGCTCAGTAGTTGTGGCTCACGGGCCCAGCCGCTCCGCGGCATGTGGGATCCTCCCTAGACCAGGGCTCGAACCCGCGTCCCCTGCACTAGCAGGCAGACTCTCAACCACTGCGCCACCAGGGAAGCCCTTTGAGTTTTTTTTATTCAGATTTTTTTAACATCTTTATTGGAGTATAATTGCTTTACAATGCTGTGTTAGTTTCTGCTTTATTTTATTTATTTATTTTAAAAAATTAATTGATTAATTTATTTATTTTTGGCTGCGTTGGGTCTTTGGTGCTGCGCGCGGGCTTTCTCTAGTTGTGGTGAGCGGGAGCTACTCTTTGTTGCAGTGTACGGGCTTCTCATTGTGGTGGCTTCTCTTGTTGCGGAGCATGGGCTCTAGGCATGCGGGTTTCAGTAGTTGTGGCTTGTGGGCTCAGTAGTTGTGGCTCACGGCTCTAGAGCGCAGGCTCAGTAGTTGTGGTGTATGGGCTTAGTTGCTTTGCAGCATGTGGGACCTTCCTAGACTAGGGATGGAACCCATGTCCCCTGCATTGGCAGGTGGATTCTTAACCACTGCGCCACCAGGGAAGTCCAGTTTCTGCTTTATAACAAAGTGAATCAGCTATACATGTACATATATCCCTATATCTCCTCCCTCTTGCGTCTCCTTCCCACCCTCCCTATCCCACCCCTCTAGGTGGTCACAAAGCACCGAGCTGATCTCCCTGTGCTATGCGGCTGCTTCCTACTAGCTATCTATTTTACATTTGGTAGTGTATATATGTCCATGCCACTCTCTCACTTCGTCCCAGCTTACCCTTCCCCCTCCCCGTGTCCTCAAGTCCATTCTCTACGTCTGCGTCTTTATTCCTGTGCTGCCCCTAGGTTGTTCAGAACCATTTTTTTCCCCTTAGATTCCATATCTATGTGTTAGCATACGGTATTTGTTTTTCTCTTTCTGACTTACTTCACTCTGTATGACAGACTCTTGGTCCATCCACCTCACTACAAATAACTCAATTTCGTTTCTTTTTATGGCTGATAATATTCCATTGTATATATGTGCCACATTTTCTTTATCCATTCATCTGTCGATGGACACTTAGGTTGCTTCCATGTCCTGGCTATTGTAAATAGAGCTTCAGTGAACATTGTGGTACATGACTCTTTTTGAATTATGGTTTTCTCAGGGTATATGCCCAGTAGTGGGATTGCTGGTCGTATGGTAGTTCTATTTTTAGCTTTTTAAGGAACCTCCATACTGTTCTCCATAGTGGCTGTATCAATTTACATTCCCACCAGCAGTGCAAGTGCTTTTCTCTACACCCTTTCCAGCATTTATTGTTTTCAGATTTTTTGATGATGGCCATTCTGACCGGTGTGAGGTGATACCTCATTGTGATTTTGATTTGCATTTCTCTATTATTAGTGATGTTGAGCATTCTTTCATGTGTTTGTTGGCCATCTGTATAACTGCTTTGAGAAATGTCCATTTAGGTCTTCTGCCCATTTTTGGATTGGGTTGTTTGTTTTTTTGATATTGAGCTGCATGAGCTGCTTGTAAATTTTGGAGATTAATCCTTTGTTGGTTGCTTCATTTGCAAATATTTTCTCCCATTCTGAGGGTTGTCTTTTCGTCTTGCTTATGGTTTCCTTTGCTGTGCAAAAGCTTTTAAGTTTCATTAGGTCCCATTTGTTTATTTTTGTTTTTATTTCCATTTCTCTAGGAGCTGGGTCAAAAAGGACCTTGCTGTGATTTATGTCATAGAGTGTTCTGCCTATGTTTTCCTCTAAGAGTTTGATAGTGTCTGGCCTTACATTTAGGTCTTTAATCCATTTTGAGTTTATTTTTGTGTATGGTGTTAGGGAGTGTTCTAATTTCATTCTTTTACATGTAGCTGTCCAGTTTTCCCAGCACCACTTATTGAAGAGACTGTCTTTTCTCCATTGTATATTCTTGCCTTGAACTATAGTCTGGAATCACTCACTTGAGTTGATTGAGACCAGACTTCTTTGAATGAATGAAGCACGAGAATTTTAGACAGTTTTCCAGTACCTGCAGTAACTTGGGGTTGGTTGTAGAGACCATCAATTACAAAGAGTGTGACCTTGAATAGATTATTTCCTCAGCCCTGGAGTTGATGTGATCGCTATATTACATGGTTGTTGTGAGGATTAAATGAGGGAATGCTAATAGAAGTACCCAGCAAGAAGCAATCACTCAATAAACTGTAGTTCCTTTCTCACCTTTTCCTGAATGTGAAATTGATGGAAAGTCACTGGTTTCTCTGAAAGCCTAAACTAACCCTCAGAGCACAATCATGACATAAGTTCTATGAGTAAGGGCTCCATACTACAAGTGGGAAATTGGAAACGAAGGTCATGTCTTTTGAGTTCTGAGCCCATCAGTTAGCTTGCTGGTAGTTTTCTGATATTTCTGATTTTTTCATTCTACATCTAAGCCTTTTATTTTTTATTTTTTGGCTGTGCCTCATGGCAAGAGAGATCTTAGTTCCCCGACCAGAGATTGAACCCGCACCCCCTGCATTGGAAGTGCAGAGTCTTAACCATTGGACCACCAGGGAAGTCCCTACATCTCAGCTTTTTTAACCAATTTGGAGAAATTGATGTATATTTTAAGTAAAAAAATGCATAATTAAAAAAAACTTAAATGATATGGAGAAAAACAACCAAATAGCTTCAAGTCTGTTTGTAAAGGTTTCACCCAAGAGGTTAAAAGTCAGGGTTTTGATTTCTTTTGCCTGACCTAATCACATTTGCTGAGTGTAACATTTAACAACTCACTTAAAAAAAATCTTACTGTAAAGAGAACAGGCACACAGGGGGCTATCTGACAGTCTGTGATGAGTGTGGTTTATATCCACAAGCTCTAAACAATCTAGAAATAAAACGTGTTTTACAAAAGAAAAAAAAATGCTTGATGGCAAAGTCTGTGAAGCTTATGTTTTGTAAAGAGAATTAGGCTTCAAAAAGTGCAGGACTATTAGAAAGGTCGAAGCTCCAACTTCTCAATGTATGGGTGATACAGTCAGGACAAGGCAATAATAGTAGCGACTATATAGTGAATGTGTACTAGGTGCCTGGTGCTACAGTAGCTCCTTTACATATGTAATTGTGTGTTTGGTCAGGAGGACCATAAATCCTTATTTACTTCCTTTCATCTTAGAGAAGACAGCTTGGTGACATCTAGGAATGTGATACCTAGAGAGAGGAAAGAGGTCATTTCAGAGCTCGTGCAGGTTGTTTGTGGAGCCAATGCTAGGTGCATAATAGCTCTGTAATTGTTTTCCTTGCCCCTTGTTCTGGGTCTCACACTGCCTTTTCCTGTTGAGTTCTATGCAGATCAAGTTTAATTTAGGGCAATTTTCTTCTTACTCAGATTGAATCTAGATTGTATACTCTATATAATGTATGAAGATATGTATACATATGTACATTATATATATAAAATATGTGTACATAATTTTGTACATGTGGGGATATAACTGATAAATAACATCCCAGAATCAGCTGAAATCTGGGAGGAGAGCCCCTTACAGAGGACGTCCTATATGCATCCCACTAGCAATGTCTGACAGTGTCTGTTTGCTTCCAGCCTTTCCTCTCATTCTCCCTTGAACTCTTTCCAGTCAGGATTTTTCATGAAAGAACAGCATTTAAGAAGGCTCAGAGGCAATAGGAAGCATAGTGTATTGAAGCCTGTCAAATAATTCCTGGTTGAAGCATAGTATGGAGGGAGGGACAAGGAGGAAGATGTAAACACAGGTATAAAAGGGCTTCCCTGGCGGTCCGGTGGTTAAGACTCCGCGCTTCCACTGTTGGGGGCACGGGTTCAATCCCTGGTAGTGGAACTAAGATCCCACAGGCCGCGCAGGGTGGCCCAAAAGAACAAAACAAAAGAAAAACAACACAGGTATAAAGATGGGGTTAAAAGCAAGAAATTAGTCAGGAGAGGTGTGTGTATGTATCTGAGTGTGTGTATACATACACACACATATACATATATATGTATACATACACATATAGAGCAACTTAAAGGAATTCACTGTAACTTGATTGCAGTATGTAGGGGAGTTTTTCAGGAGGGAGGAGAGCGGTGTATATTTGGTGTTCGATTGCACTCTGGGTGGGCAGAATGACCCCTCGTTCTGCTCTTTCTGTTGGCAGGAAGATCTTGGAGGGGGGACCCGGTTTAGAGGACAAAAGGCCACTCAGACTGCTGTGCTGAGAGTCCAGGAGGATGGACTTTTGGAATTGAGCAAAAAGGCTCGGACCTGGGAATATCCAAAATGGGAACTCTGTGAAGAGTTTACCTTTTGGGGGTGCTTTTCTCCTGGGCCATGGGAGCAGATATATGAGGAGTACAGTTCTAAATCTTTTCCCGTCTGTGTTGCAGTCCCCTTACTCTCAGCTCCTCAGTAAAGACTCACCTTGCCACCGCCTTCAGTGGTGGAGGCGTGAGGAGTAAAGGGACGGGACTGCACCGGGAAGTGTGAATTGCCCCATATTGGCCCCACCGCTGATGCCCATGTGCAGGGAGCAGCATGCTGTATAGTGGGCGACTGTGCTCAAGCCTGTCTGGAGGCGATCAGCATCCAAGAAAGAGGTGGCTCATGGCCGAGCTGAGAATAGCAAGGAGGAGCAGCTGCGAGGTGGGGGATTAGGGAGCAGATGTGAACAGTGGATCTTAGAAGAAGGTGCTCCTTGCAAAGGAGAAGACTGACTTGGGATTCACACAAATCATCTTTTATTTTCCCAGGAAACCTGTGTGATAGGTACTATCCTCCCCACTATATGTATTAGTAAATAATAATAATTTTCTTATGCTATAAAAAATGATAATAATAGTTATCATTTATTGTGCACCAACTATGGGTGAGGCCCTCTGCAGTTTCCTTTACATGCATTATTATTATGGAAAGATTGTTGCAGGGAAATAATTGTTTTCTCAGTTTTACCGATGAAAAACTGGAGACTCAGAGAGTAAATAATATACTGAAGTGCGTGGAGGTAACAATTGACTAAACTGGGACTAGAATCCAGGACTGCAGAGTTCAGAGCCATGCTGATCCCCTTCATACATCCTAGAGACAAGAGATGACAGAAGGAGTTAGGGATGAGCTTCCCCAACTCCCCTCTCTTACCTTTTTTGGACTCACTTGTACCCTTACCTTCTTCTGATTTCTGCACATCGTTCTCTCTAGGATATCCAAATATCATTTGAATTCCGTATCTTCCTGCCCCCTTGGGACCTTTTTCCAACAATTATCTCTCTTCTATTCTTACAACTATGAGCACTAAAAAAAAACAAAAAAAAACCTCCTTCACTTAAGAATCTCTGTCGTTCAAGCTAGTCTTGTTCAAAGAGAAGTTTTTATTCACTCTATCCATTTGTCAATTCAGTGAAGCTCTCAGTAAGGTTATCATGGACCCCCTGATTGCCAAATCCTAGTTTTAGTCTCCATTCCTGTGAACCTTTCTGCAGTTTTTGACACTATCCTATTGACACTCTCATAGTTCTTGAAATTCTTTCCTCCCTCAGTATCCATGACGCTAGTCTCTTGTTCTCCTGCTACTGTTCTCAACATTCCTCCTCAGTCTCATTCAGTGGCTCTTTCTTCTTTCCTGCCTATCCCTTGCACATGGATTTTCATCCTCTGTGCTAATAGTTTCTTCTCTCTGGAGATGAATTTATTCCATCCTATGACTCTAACTTCCAAACCTGAGTCAGATTTTCTTTCTGAGCTTCAGAATTGTATTGGCTATTGAAAGTGTTCTAACGCCTAGTTTAAAAAGAAACTTCATCTGTAAAACCTACTGACTCTCCCCAGAATGAGAACGTGCATCCAGCTGACACTCATCACATCACACTTTGTCTGGTAGCTGTTTCTGTGCTTGTCTTATTCCTTCTAGTAGGTTGTAAGCTCTTTGAGGGACAGAACTTTGCCTTTCTTATCACTGCATTTTCTTTAGAATTGAATATAGTGCCATTTCCATGATAGGGGATCTGTAGGTTTTGAACTTAATCTATGTTCATAGTTAGATGAGCTCTGATTCCATCTTCTAGAATTTCTCCAAGTTAAGGCCCTGTGGAGCCGTGCACCATTACTGGGCAGTGTCAAGGGCCAACCTCTTCACCAAGCTGCTGCAGTTGGATCACAGTTGGATCTCTGCAGAGGACGCCATGAAACACGCATCCTTCCTCAGTTTGGGGAGAGCGGATCCAGACACTCCCTGACACTACTTCGACACTTACACTGAAGAAGGCCAGCCTGATTCAGGTAGCTCAGCTTTCCACATGGTGGACGCTGAGTTCTAAGCCACAGATCTAGGCCTAAGCAGCCAGTGACTGGAGGGATTCTACATCCTTCACAGGGAAGCCGCCAACAGCGTCGCCTTTGCCTGTTGTTTGCCTACCTGCCTGAGCCAGGCTAACCCACTCACATGTCCCCTGCTGCCCTCCCAGGCACCTGACCAATGGCCTGGTGGCCCGAATGTTGGCCTGTCTGCTCAGTGTTAACGAAGCTCTCATCGCTCCTGAAAAGAAAAAAGATATAGGTTGGTGGTTACTTGTCCTCCAAAAGCCTTATAATTCTTGCTTTCCTTGTCACTACTCTTTACTCACCATGAACATAATAAAGATATTTAATTTCAATATTTTATTTGCTTAATGCCCACTCTCAATATGTGTGGCTTGACCTAGATTGGTTATATTATGCTGTAAATTTCTTGAGGATAAGGGTGAGTGTGCTCAGCTCAGTTTGATGAATTCTTATCTTAGCATCATTTGAAATGTGCACTTAATAAGCAAAAATGCATTTGATGATGATTTTACACCATCTACTGGTCTTTGATCCAAATACATCAGTCTTTAAAATCTGTGGGGATTTATAAGTAGTGTGACTATGGCCCGTGTTCTCGTGATCTCAACCAAATTGGTATGACTTTGAGACGATGACTGTTAGCCATCTTTCATCGTACTGAAAACTGAGTTACGTGGAGTGAAACATAAATAACATGTGCCTTCACGATGGCAGTGACAGCGGAGGCAGGGCTGCATGAAGGAGTTTAGATGTGATGCAATCAGATTTGTGTTTAGATGAGATTTTCTTGGCTGAAGTGTGGGAGGTGAATCAGGAGAAGCCTGGAATTAAAATAGGGATACTAATGAGAAAGAAGAAATAAAAGAGCAACCACTGATATGCGGAAGCTGGCCTGGCAGTCACAGGCAAAGGCCCTCTGAGACCATGATAAAGTGAAGGAAAACAAGGCCACTTCCGAATTTTGTCAAATTTTGTCTAAGCACAGACAAAAACAAGGTTGCTGTGCCACCCATAAAATGCCAAACGCCCTCCTCTTTCTGCTAACATGGATGACTGATACTTCTTTACCAATTCCAGCTTTATTTCTGCTCTAGTCTGTTCTCCATATGCATAAGATTTACTGAGATAACCAATCATAAAATTGTCCCTATTTATTTTCTGACAGCATTCAATCCAGAGTAAAGCCCTACTTCCTTAGACCAACTAGACTATTAACTCCTATAATTAGTTCTTTTAACACCCTCTTACTGAGATAACCCTTGTTCCCCTTGGTATGTGTTGTGTCTCACTGCAATGAGTAATGAACCCAACTTGTTCAACTACAGGCGTGCAGCTGGTGGTCTTTGGCTAGAGGACATTGACACTAGCAAGAGGGCAGTTACAGCAGTATATGCAAGTGGAGGTGAGGCCATGAAATAAACAGTCGTACCCGGGAGGAGAAGAGTGTGCAGATTCTAGAAACATTTAAAAGATAAAATCAGTAGTACTTGATTGATTCAATTTGAAGGATGAGAGAATGGGAAGGTTGAGGACAAAGTCTAAGTCTCTAGCTTGGGTAACTGGTGGATAATGGTGCTATTCGTGGGTATGGAGAAAACAGAGAGAGGGGACCTTTTCCCGAAAAGTTTGGAAGATTTTGGATATTTATGATAGAAATACCTGTGAGACATCCAGGCGGACAGGTTCATTAGGCAGTTGGGTGTATGGGTTTGAAGCTAGGAAATGTCTGACATAGTAGTTCAACTCCAAAGAGGAAATGAAATCACCCTGGAAATATGTGTAGAGTGAGAAAAGCATTTGGCTGAGAATGAAACCCTGGGAGTTGTCAACATTTAAAGAGTAGGCAGTGGAAAGGAGGGGAAAACAGAGAGCCAGGAGAGACGAGTGTCACGGAAGCAAGGGAGTTGAGGGCTTTAAGCAGTTGGGGAGCCATGAACAGCATCAGATGCAGGTGAGAGATCGAGTCTGGTAGGTCGGAAAATTATGAAATCATGGGGACCAGAGGGAGGGCAGTGGAAGTGGAATGGGGGGCATGTATGCACACAGCAGCAAGAGGGGGAGTGAGTGGAAAGGGAGGAAGGGTGAACACCTCTTGGGACAGTTTAGATGACAAGAAAGTAGAGGGTCTGGGCGGAAGCTCGGTAGAGATGTGGGGTCAACAAGGAAAAAGGATAAGGTAAAAATACCGCTAGAAAGTCTGTTTTGTTCATTGATGCATCACCAGTGACTCCAGCAGTGTTTGGCACATATGTAGACATTAAATAAATATGTGTTGAATGAATGACAGGGGATAAATGGTAGAGAACTTTCCAGAAGATGTAGAAGGGGTTGGAGTCAAGGGAGCAAATGGTAAGGTGGTTGCTAACCCGAGAAGTTACAAGTCTTCCTCTGTAGTGAGTCCAGAGGTGCCATCCCATTTAAGCCTAGGGTCTTTCCCTAGAAGCATTGGACCTTTTTTGTTATCCCATCATTGCATAGTTTCATGTAGCTCAAAACTCTGAGTAATATTATCACCATAGATTTCTTTTGGTAATACAAAGAAACATCATCATTTAGAGAAAGTTTATGAATTGATGTATTTCAAATATTAATAACTATCTTTAACATTCTACTTGTGTAACAGTTCCTATTTATGAAGCTGCTGTGATTTTGTAATTTTGTGAAGAACTTTATGACAATTCGATTTGGCGACTGACAGATGGGTTTGCCCCAGAATATACTGATTTCCTCATCCCTGGACGGGTGTTCATGCAGAGGCTAGTGGACCCCTTCCTTGGGATAAAGTAGTTGGAATCCAGGCATCACGTAAGAGTTGAAGTAGATAATTTCTAAAGGTCCATATTGTAACTCAGAGCTTCTGAGATTCTGCTACTGTATGTTCAAGTAATACCATTTCCCATTTTAAAAGCAATTGTGTTTCCAGTGTTGTCATCTCATATTTTAGGCTGTTTGCACTAAAGCTTTTGATATTAGAGAACAAATTTAAGTCTTTGACAACCATGTCATATGCAAAGGCATTATGAAAAATAATCTAAGTAGTTTTTCCTAAGAATGTCTATGTGGGGGAGGGAGGAGGGGAAGGAGGGAGGGAGGGGGTGGAAAGGAGTGGAGGAGGGGAGGGAGAGAAAAAGATTGATTGACGGAATGAAAATGAACTACTGAATTTCATTTGCTTTCTACTAACAAGTTAGGAGGCCATCTCTCCATCCGTACCCAGAAGAACCAGACTGATTAGGGATTTGTTTTTGTTTGTTTGTTTACAAAGAAAGAGTTATTGTCATCTATGTATTTTCTTCCAGTGGAGCATAAAACTGTGGCTGTTTTCTTGAGGTCCCTGAGAGATTTATTGTTTCAGGAGCCTGCTTTGTCATTTCCACTGGATAGTTTTACCAATGCAAACTGACTGGCCTTCCAGAAAAGCCTGTTGTCTGCTGAAGGCCAGGTGTCTAATGATGAAAACAGTATGAGGCTGGCATGGCAGAAAAGATAAGGTGCACACATGACAGGAAAGGTGGTGAAAAGGGCTATACTATAGAGGCCCTCCCTCCCCCAGATCTGGCAGTCTCCATCTCGCCCTAGTTCAGAATGCAATCTTTTTCAAAAGCCAACATCTTGGCCCCTGGATAAAATATAGAGGAAGGCCTTGATGGAAAATCAGGAATCTTGTGATGTGATCTGTGTTTCAGATACGGAGTTAGTGTGATGGGGCTTCACCAACCCAGTGCTCTCCTTAGCATTGGCATTGTCTTCCTCTTAGATCCTTCAAAACTGCTTGATAAGTCCACACTCTATAATGACTGAACTCCTAACACCTTTTCCTCTTTGGTGATCTGAGACTTTGTGACTCTTGCTACAGCACGCAGTCACGTAGGGTAAGTACTGTTTATTGAGTGCCTATATACAGCACGCACTCTACAGACTGTGCTCATACTAACTGGGCAAAGCCGATATCATTGTTGCCATTTTACAGATGAGTAAACTGATGCTTACATTAACTGACTTGCCCAGGGCCACATAGATGTTAAGTAGAAGATCTAAGATTTTAGTCCTAGTCTGTTTGGCTCCAAAGCCAGTCTTTTTACTACATCATTTGTTCATGAATTAACTAATGATGGTCCTAACTAATGTGTTTTTAAATTTAAACCACCATGCTTTATTTTTTTTTCATTGGTTAACTTGACTAAAAAATTGTCCAACATGGTATAAGTCTACCAAATATGAGATTATACACACACACACACACACACACACACACACACACACATATTTAGTTGAAAGATATAGTTTCACAGTAAAGATGGTTTTTCAAACTCTCTTTTTGCCACTGGTTATTAAGTTATAAGCTTGTGATAAGATGTAATTAACGTTAGTGTTGGCTGGCTGGTCCCAGGTTGTCAGGCTCTCAGCAGCTCAGAACTCCTGAAGTTGAGCTCCTGCACATTTTTTCCTCTCCCTGTCACTCTGTCTGCTCCAGGGCCACCTCATATGGGTTCCAGGTTGGACGTTGAACAAGTCCGGGCAGGCCCATTCACATCACAGTCTATGTGAATGGCACCTGCCCTCCTGTCTTCTCCACTTCTATCTCCAAACACACTTGTTTAGGGTGTGCGTGTATACATGTGTGCGTGCACATGTTTGTGCAAGACAAGAGGATCATCTGACAGGGAATTTAATTAAGGGACAAGTGGTAAAATTACAGCATTAATTAAGAATTGTACTGTCAAATAATGCAGGAAGAATGGCGCCTGAAAGTTTAACCTCTGACACTAAATCTACCTCGGAACTAGAAAACACCGAAGTGGTGAAACAAATTATGAATTCTCTTGGATATTCTGTTCCTGAAAACTCAGACACAGATACATCCAGTCAGGTCAGCAGCTTGTTTCTGGTGATGAGTAACATGTTTTGAAATTTTAACTGTGCCAGAAGAGAGGGAAGGATAATAAAAAGCTGACAAAAGTGTTCCCCTTGACCTAAATTGCAAAAAAGATTCCCAGTAATAAATGGCTTCCTGATCTGAAGAGCTGCAAGCCTTCCTTCTGGGAAGCATTTTAGATTAGGTCAATAGGACAGAATCTAGAAGTTGATCAACCATACACCCAACTAGTTGCCACCACTGGAGTCTTTGCAGGGAAGTAATTGGAGGCCCTAAAGGTATACTGATGCCTGTCCCAAACAGGGAGGGTGATGGTAGTGGTAAAGGCCAAGAGGAGGGAGCTGGATGCAGAGCAAATAGCATGACTAGAAATTTCAGGTAATGTAAAGGAAGGAAATTATGCTGTGTTTGGATGAGGCAGGTTTTCTCCATGTGGCAGATTTTGAATGTCTTCCTTTAAGAGCCTGTATTAGTTTGTTAGGGCTGCCGTAACAAAGTACCCCAAACACTCAGCCCTTATAGAGTTCTTAGGTGCAAAGATGTATTTCAAATATGAAAGAGATGGAAGAAAAGAAACATTATATCTACACTTAAAATCATATTTAGATATTATTTTTGGCAAGTCACCTATAGTCAGCATATGAGGGCAGGCCGACTCCTAACATTTGCAGATCCTGGGACAATAGTACAAATGGAGGCTCACATATCATTTTACCTCAATATTTAAGTTATAAATCATACTTACAGGTGATTACATGAAATATGTTCTATCCTTCTGCCTTGGCAAATCTACCTTCATAATAATCTTGAAGGGATGATCCAATTTAGAATTCTTAGACTGCTCAGAGCTCTGTGCCTGAAGGTGATGGTGCATTTCTCTTCCCAACCCAGCTTAGCGCTAGGTGTCAGGAGGGATCTCCTGCAGAAGCATGTGGACACCCCAGGCCATATATTCCAGCCCTCTTTAAATGGCCATGCCGTGGCAATCCCTCAGATCCAGGGGTGCACACTCCTGGGTGTAGTTGGCCCTAGGAGGACAGATGTCACGGAGACTCCTGAGCAGGCCTTGGAAGCACGCTGAGGTCATTTGGGAAGTGAATTCTTGGGTCCCGGGTGCCCACACTGGTAACCAAAAGGGCTGAGCATGGGCTGCAGGTAGGCGCATCCTCCAGCTCTGTGGACTCTTCTCCCACTGGGAAGGGGTGCAGCCAGAGGAAAGCGGCAACAGAATTTGTTGTGTAAACCAGGTTGGTGTAATTGCCCTGTGAAAAACAGACCAGGCTTCTGCTACTATTCAACTGTAAGACCTGGGGCTGCCGTCTTTGGGCCCTCTAAGATGCTTTAAGGACAGTCCAGTTAAGGGGCATGCGATGCCCAAACTAGGTAGGGAGCAGGGACATTTGCATCACTCCCTGCTGAGGAGAGCAAACAAGGTCCAGCAAGAAGAGATGAGTCGTGAAAGGGTCTGCTAGCAGTAAGCCACCCTGAGAGAGGCCCGGGCCTGGCTCCTGCTGGGACCTGGGCGGGGAGCAGGAGGAGCCCAGCTTGTCTCCAGGGTTTCCTTCAATGAGACTAGAGCAGTCCTTGACCTCAGCCAGAGAGACCCGTTGGAACGCCTCCTCCCAGGTGGTGTTGTGTTGTCATAACAGAAGGGTGGGGCCCGAATGCAGCTGGAAAGCGCCCTAAAGAGCAGGAATTTGGCAGGGGCTCCAGGGGAGTGGAGGGGAGGTGATGACTTCTCCAGCCCTTATCACAGCCTGGAGACAGTGGCCCAGCCGTTCGGCCAGTCCCTTGGCTCTCACTCCATACTGGAAAAGTAACCTTCGGAAACGTGGGTTTCCCAGCTACCTCGTTCCTAGTGTGCGGTGCAGGCCAGTCACAGAGCAGAGAGCTATTTCCTCCACACAACAGGGATCTGTCGGTTTCTGCTTTGTCAGTTAACTTCGTTGGCCTCAATCATGTCCTCAAGAGGATGATTGACTTTGAGAAAATGAAGTGCCCCAGTGAGCTAAGCTGAGGTGCTGACCCTGTGAAGTTCAGTCTCTGGCTTTTCCCTCTCTCCCTCCTCTTTCTCTTGCCTCCTCTCATCTCTTTCTTTATCTTGTTCTCTTCTCTCCTACCTCACCCTTCTCTCCCCCCTCCCTCTCTCCCCGCCCCCCTCACTTTCCTCTCAATCTCTCTTTTCCCTTTCCCCCTTCCCTCTTCTCTTGCTCTCTAACTCCCTTTAGAAATCATTGCTAATGTCAATGGATCGCCTACATTTTAAAATGTTTCAGTCTGTAGTTTATATATTTCACCAGAAGCCAATTTTCTTTTCAACCAGAGAATTTCATGTAGTGAAACAGAAAAGAAGCATTAGATCAAATCCCTCACCCTTCTATCCACCCTGCACTCACACCCATCCCGAGCTTCAAGGGACACACTCACAGTGATATCTTAGACCAAAAATTCTGCTTCTATCTTTATTCTGTTTGTTTCTCTCAGTTCTGGATGAGGCCTCATGGGGGAGCTGCTATCTCACTGTAGATAAGAGTAGACTGTTGTTTCCAACAAACACTGACCTTTACAGATTGGAATGAAGCATGATTTTTGCTACAGAGAAAAAGTTCTCGATTGTTATTTTCCTGCAGGTGTCTTTATTTTGTTCCCCACAAGAGCCCACAAACACATTCTAATCAAGTTTAGAGCTCCATCTTGCCTTAGTAAAATGAAAGATAAGACATTGTGGAAACATTTTACTTGTTGAACGTTCAAATCAAAGACAATTTCAAGTATTTCTTTTCATACGCAGAGGGGTTTTGCACATAACATCCTCAGAGAAAGAGTTCATTATATGTTAACTGTGTTATTATAGCTGTATCAGATATGCAAATCTTAAAAAATATCCAGGATCAGAAAATGAAAATGAGCTTTGTGAGTGTAACAATTAAATTAATTTGCAAATACAAATCCTGTCAATTTCTTTTTTTTAAATAAAGTTCCAGGATAAAGTAAATAGAGGGTTATTGCTGAAAAAGCTGATTTATCTGACATTCAATCAATTGGAAAGTCTTACAAATCCACACTTTGGTGCAGCTCCAGGATGTGAGGATTGATGTTCCTATTGATGACCCAGAGGTACTGAAGATCCTCAGTGTCTCCTGAATCATCAGAAAAGAAACAGTTTTGCCTAGCAGAGCTTTAGTGCTAAGCAGATTTTTTTTCTGGGTCTATATTTTTTTTAAAAAATTGATTAACCAGAACATTTGACAAGATTGCAGATTATGTAGTTCATGCTCCTCACTTTGCAGTCCAGGAAACTGAAGTCCAGGCACAGAAAAGGGGCTTCCCAGGGTTACCCAGGTGTGGTCCTTTTCTACCTGTGCTCCACTGAGTCCTAGTGAGTCTTGGACATACTTTTGGGTCAGTAGTGAGAGAGGGGGTATTGAATGGCCATCCCCTGGGCCCATTCTCCTGTTTTGACCAGAGCATCTTTGCTTTTATCTGTGTGATAGACATAATATTTTGCCAATGTAATTGAAGCCAGTGTACTTCCTTCCTTGCTAAGCTGTAATTCCTAGTCCTCCCAAGGCTTGTGAATCAAAAGCCATTCCTGGCCAACACAGATCATGGGGTCTCTTCTATAATGTGTATAGGTTATTCTTCCACCATTAAGGCTTAGTTATTGGCCTTAGTGGCCCAGAGAAAGGAGCTGACTATGACATGAGGGAAGTCTCTACCACAAAAGAAAAGAAAGGGAAAGAAACCAACCCCCTCTGTCTAAGTAGATCCTGGGAAGAGAAAGAAGGCTGATGGAGAGGAAG
The DNA here is from genome assembly GCF_009873245.2 of Balaenoptera musculus. NCBI lineage: Eukaryota > Metazoa > Chordata > Mammalia > Artiodactyla > Balaenopteridae > Balaenoptera > Balaenoptera musculus. Next base: position 122,893,082 of record NC_045806.1, on the reverse strand, counting down.
GTACTTTGAAACACATGAGTCCTGACCACTCTCTATAGGCTCAGGTCCTGGAAGTGGGAGGCTATTACACAGGGAAATCTAAAAGCAAAAAACTTCTTCCTCACTCCCTGTTTAGAACCTTGGGGTACTGGGAAAGTGATATGATAGCCCAGCAGTGATGGAGGAAGGTGGATAGATACAAGAATTTGGCTCTCCATGGCCTGGGCATGGTATGTAGCAGATCCAGAAATTTACAGGTGTCCCACACATGAGAAGATCAATACAAGTCTGGGGTCAGGTCAGAGAGGTGATTGTAGGTAAGAACTTTAAGACTGTGACCAGTGGACTCCAGGGGTGAATAGTATATAAACCCAAAAGTCCAGACAGGACCAGTTACATCTTAGTGGTCACTAGTTCAAGGACCCCACCAGTGCAGCCATTCCCCTGAATGGCTGACCAAAAAAGAATCAGAAGATCCCAGGGGATCTGAGGTCCCACTGCTCTCCTTCCACTGTGACATGACATAAGCCACCCCTTCTCAACAGGAAGAGGATCAAAGGGACAAGGAAGCAATATGAAAGAAGAAACATTTACCTGAAGGAGATTGTCATCCAAAAAAGACTGCTTAAACCAGCCCTGGTTCAGGGGTTGAAAAAAGTTCCAGGGCTTGCAGGCCCTCATTGTTACTTCTTTTTAAAAAAATTTTTTTGGAGTATACTTCTTTTTAAAATTTTTATTGGGGTATAGTTGGTTTACAGTATTGTGTTAGTTTCTGCTGTACAGCAAAGTGAATCAGTTATACATATACATATATCCACTTTTTTTAGATTCTTTTGAGTGAAGTAAGTTAGACACAGAAAGACAAATATCAAATGATATCGCTTATATGTGGAATCTACAAAAGGGGTATAAATGAACTTAGTTACTATTACTTCTTCCTTTGCTCTGTCTCAAAACTGTTCAGGGTTAGGTCACTCAGAGCTACCCAGACACAGGAGGCAGCGTGGTGAGGTGCAAAGTACATTGGAAAGCCAGGAGAACTGAGTTTGTGTACCGGCTGCAAATTGTCTATCTATGAAATAGAATGACTAATCCTGTAAGATCCCTTCTAGCATTTGCATTCAGTATTATAGAAATGCCAATGTTTACTTTGGTGGAAACCCAGGGTCCCCTGCTAAATTCCTCCTCTGGCACTTAAGAATAAAGTTCAAGAAAGAGTCAACCTCACAGGGTGGCGTTCCTTGGTGGGGTCACTAGAGTTCCAGGTCTGGTTCCCAGCCTTACCACTTCAGCACTTGGATGGGGTCAATGAACACAGAGGGAGTTAAGCTGCAGGAACTGACTCAGTTAACCAAATTCACAAGAGACTGATGGAGTTCTCAGTCTTTTCAATCATCTTGACTCTTGGGGTCTAGAGGAAGCCTAAAAGAAAACAAATACCTGGTTTTCCAGCCTCTCCAGAAGCTCTATGGATGTCATGGTACCTCTAGCACCATTGGAATTTGGGTGTTAATGTTTTCTACCTAACTCCAAAATGACACTCGCATTTAATAATTCAAAGATATTTGTTCAGGGTGCTTTGGCATCTTGTGATGCTCTGCCTATGAGGAACTAGGGAATGGGGTTTTCTCAGTCTCCTTTGTGATTGATGGGGGCCCATTCCCCTCTATTCAGCATCAATAAACTCCCAGAATTTTAGAACTGCATATCAAATAGATGGAAGGGAAAGTATTTTAGAACAAATCACAAATAGTCACCATTGGGCAATTGATTAGATAAAGAAATGCAAGAGTTCAGGAGAGTAACAGTGAATAAATAGTAATTAGGCTGGCTTTGAATCATCATCCTCAAGAATTAAATGTGGAGCCGGAACCAGAAATCTAATTCTTGCTGAAGAGACAGTTTAGATCGCAATGCAACAATGTAATTTCAACTGAGAAATAAGCCCATTCTCTGCCCTTTAGGAAAGTATAGAAAAGGAAGTAAAGCTTCTGTCAGGAGATGTCTTGTTTTGCATGGACTGAGGGTAGAGGAAACCTGCTGGCCTCCATGGTCAGTGTCATTAGCTGTCCCACGGTGATGATACTAGGACGAGATGAGAATTATTTTTTCAATGACCAGAGCCACTGGGCTTGGGTAATGCTGCAGACCTTGGGACTGAGTCCAACTCTTTGGCTCCTTTGGCTTGACTCCAAGCACGCCTCACCCAACTGTTGCCAAGGTTGCTTCAGATAGTCCAGTCACCATGCAATTGAGTAAACTATATCTTCACATTAGTTACATTCTCGTTCCCAGGAGATAATCTGGGCTTTTGATGGATGCTTCAGAAATCCCCAAAGCTGTAAGCAAGATGTTTCTTATCCTTGTGTCTTATCTCCTCTAACACATGTTGACTTGTACCAGCTTCAACCTCAGCAGGTGGGGCTTTTTGTCCTGTGGCTCCCCATGCAAAAAAACTGTAGCTACTACTGCCTTTCTGCCTACTAGCAACAGCTACCCACTGGGTTCCCTTTGTTTACTGCATTCTGGAAGAGCACTTCTTGTCAGGGTGGTGGCATGTGTTTGAGGTAGAAAACAGTCCAGGGAATCCACTTAGCTCTGCTGGAAATGTGAATAAGTATAAGATCTGAGTATAAAGGGTACCTCCTTGATATAAGACCCTTTAGATACCCTCTTATTTTAGCCTCATACCAGGCCTGTCAGATAGAGTATTATTCTCATTTTATAAGTAGGAAACCAAGGTTCAGAGAGGTTAGGTAGCCATCTAAGGCTACTTTCTACCACTGACTGTCTGGGATAGTTATTTTCTTTGAGCTATTGGTAGAGCTTCTGGCGGGATGCAAATGGGGTGGGAAAGGAGGAAGGTGGTGTTTGGCCTGTCAGATCTGACTCCTTTATCCTGGCAGCCAGTGGAGTGAAGGAAAGGATAGTCAGCTCCATCTCAAGCTTTAAGGCTGTGCACTAGTAAGTGGCAGAATGGCGACTGGAACCCAGGTCAGCCTGACTCTGAAGCCCAAGCTCTCCGTACCATCCCACACTGCTAACTACATGCATTCTTAGGTCTAAGCATTCACAGCTTTTCTATAGAGGCCTCCATTTGTTCTTGTGAGGATCCTTGCCAACTGGCAACCAGGTGACTAGGTCTTCACTTTGCTGTAGAGGAATCCACTTATAGTATTGGCTTTTATCTTTCTCCACTCCATTTGGATCCCAGTGGAAATTGCATCAATAGGTCATTGAAGACATTTATTCCAGATCCAGGGAGACCGTTCATCAGTGAAGGCCAGGGCAGCAGGCACTTCCTCCTTAGGAGCCATGCCTGTGATACAGTCACAGCCTCCAAGGGGAACCCTGAGCAAACTTATCTCTGGTACTGGTCTGATGCTTCCACATGGCATCATTAATCTTTTATCCTCCGAATCTCCATTTGTGAGATAGAGGTTTTGGATATGGTTGAAAGCTTGAATTTCCTCTTCAATCTTTCTATCCCTTCACATTGTTGTTGAGGAACTATACTTGTAAGTGGGATGGGAGAAGTCAGCTGGTTAAGGAAGTTGAAGTGCAGTGAGAGTCTCCTGGACACCATTAGCAGTCTAGTGTGGTCCAAGGAGTTTCCAGGACTCAGCTGCAGGGAGAAACTTCCTCACTGATCATTCATAAAGAATAACCAGACCACAGACTAGTTGAAACCTTCCCTGACTGCCCTGTGTCTGAACATGGGAAATAGAGCTTCCCCATTCTTTGTACGAGAAAGAAAAAAGGGGGGAGCGAGTTGCTCACTATATCAGTTAACAACTCAGGCATCGTCAGAAGATGAGCACTGCCACAAAAGTGTGGAATTGCATTGGGGGTTTGGGAGGGAAAGGTCAGAATGCAGACAGCAGACTGAGCAGACAACTAAAGTGTGGCCTCTCGGGGTTTTTAGCCACCTTGACACCTTCTCCCGAGCCAACTAGTGGATCTCAGTGATATGTTCAAAGTAGAGGAGCCATACAAGCCCTGTCACCAAACTGGACAGGGAGACTCATGGTGCCTTGTCCAGGCAAGGTGACTAAGAATCTAGGTTGAGAACCAGCACACAAATCTATGTCTGCCTTTTCTCTGTATGTGGGCATGTATTTTCTTTAAAGATTAGTAACAAACATCTTTCTGGTACTTACATGTAACCGACAAATTATAGAAATGTTAATCATGGTTCCTAAGAAAGTGATAAGACATTGGCAACTGTTGGGATAGAAGGAAGGCAATGAGATTTCAAACCTCCCTTCTTTCTGGTTCATCTAGAATCTCCCCCATCACATGGACCCCAGTAGGACATGTGGAACATCATGTATCTGCCAATTCCTTAGAGAAAAATGTTTCTTGCATTTACTCCTTTAAAACAGAAAGCACTTATAGCACCTGAAAACATGATTTGCAATAGCCTTGTATCTATGACTATTCAGAGGGAAGCACCAGGCAATAAAAATAGATTAAAAAAATATGGGGAGTGCTATAACAGATTTGAACCCTAATATGTATCCATCTCAACATTTTGTGAGAGTATCTCTTCAGTTTGTGTTGTGTTTCTTAAAAATGTGAAGTTGAAGGACAAATTCAGCAACTTGTTCAAGGCCTCAGATTGAGCTGGTGAACAATCATGAACAATTTTCTCTGTAATCTCATAATAACCTTTTGCCTTTAGTGATATTAGGCACAATGTAAACTTTCTACAGAAAAATCTGTGTGCAAATTCCAGTGATTGTGGGTAATAGTAACAGTTTAGTAACAGTAACAGCAATTTTGAAAGTCAGTAAAATGTGATTTAAAAAAATCCCATCCTGTGCCTTTTTCAAAACCTATAATTGCTGTGTATGAGGGGTTACCGAACTGGTGTTGGAATTATGTTGTTGCAGTAGAATAAGCACACTCTGTTCTTCCTAGGCACTGATTCCTGTCCTGGTTACAGCCCAGGTTGATGAACTGACTCTTCAGGCCGCAAGAGTACAGTTTGGGGTGAGGGTTTCTGGAGTTGTGAATGTGGACCATTGGGGGGTCCCTCTTTCTGTTGGTGAGGCTGCCCATCTGGCACTCACAGACTTAAGGCTCCTGGGAGACTGAATACACGCAGAAAACATTCGAGCTCAGCGTATTTTCATTACTGAGCCATGTTTTATTTTTTCCCCTGAAACCCCATTTTCTTTTCTTCGATGAGCTGGGATGGGCAGCCTAGGGGGGAAACTCATGTTTCTCTTCACTCTCTATCTTCTTTCGAGTCCATAGCCAGTCTTGGGAATCCAGCTCCCTACCAACTGCTATCTGGGCTCTACGTTGTTCTCCTTTAGCTCGTCAAGGTCAAAGGTACCTCTAAGAAGATGCCCCCCCCTGCAAAAAAAAGCTCAGAAATGGAAGAAGGAAGAGGACCTTTCACATCTTCCTTTTAACTTTTTTTAAAAATAATTCTTTACTTTAGTCTTCCCTGGGAAGGTTCCATCTAATCACTCAGCTCTATGATGCCCTCCATTGGGAGGGAGGTGAGAACATGACAAAGTCCTTCACTCTACCTAGGGTGGGGCTACCCTACCTCCTTCCAAGCTTTATCATTCCTTAGTTGTAGGTCTTTGGTGGCTACCATAGTGCCCTCTCCCAAAAGAAGCTGGAATGGGATTTGGCAAGAGCTCTTCTAACTATTCCTGGTAATTTTTGCTTTACCATCCTCTGTACAGAGTTTCTGAACTTCCAAATGGAGAGAAGATTACCAAGTCTGGGGATTTTAATGTGAGAGTTGATTCTTACCCTATCTCTGGAAATGAAGAGCAGCTTCTCCTCATGCATTTCTTGAAGGGAGTGAAATAAATACTTTGAAAGCTTTCATCTTTTGATTGTTTTCCCCGTAATTCTGTTTACCATTAGAAAACAGGGAGTGCCACTTAAAGCATTTAATAAAGATAAATTCTCCAGAGATATAAATGAAAACATCCAGCTGAGAAACCACCATAATGCAGAAAAGAAGTCTGTATTAGCATAATCTACTGCCTTGAATAGGTTGAAGCAAAACTAATACTATTGGCTCTGTAAATCAGTTTCACTCAGTGATGGCCAAGGCCTGCTCAAGACACATAGTAATGTTTGCCTGTGAAAGCACATTACTACACACAAAATTTCCTTATCACTGTAGTATGGTGTCAAGTTAAGACTTGGATGGAAGACTAAACTGGTGGCAGGTCAACAGAATGCCATTGTTATGAGTAGTGTTGCTGGGTCATAGCCTTGAGAGTTTTTAAGGTATAGCAGCAGACTTTAGGGTACTTTTTGCCAAATAGCCTATGAAGCTTAGCTTATTTTAGTGTGTGGATACTTGATAAAGGTCTCATGGATTTCCTGCCCTAATTTCTAGACCAGGCCGTTCTATTCCTCCTCCCTAAAGGTTATGCTTGGAGTAGTAATTGGAAAAAATTGGATCAGAGAAACCTCCAGGTAGCAGTGCCGTTTTGTTGCCAGACAGTCCTGCATTCTCTCCCAAAGTTTGTTCGTAATGGTTTTGGCTCTAGGCCTCATATCTAAGTTCTTTCCACTTTTTTTTTTTTTTCCCTGAGAAAGAAAGTCTTGCTGATGTTCTCCTGGGTTTTATATAATTTGAATCAATTTAACAGGCATCATATTTTCTTTGTTGTGCCACTTAGATTAGTTTATTTTAAGAGAATTGTATCCACTCTGGTATTTGTTATGCAGACCTGAAAACAGTCACTGAAATGCTTAAAATAAAAATCTATTTTGTGTTCTGCAGGGTTGTCCCAAGGGATATATCTTTCTTTGGGGTGCAAGTGATTATTAGAATCAAACTAATATTTGATATTGATATTTAACTTTCCCTTGAGAATGAGATGCTAAGAACTATGGCTGTTCTTCCTAATTTGATAAAGAGATAAACACCCAGAGAGTCCAGTGCTGAGAGTAACTTTGTGAACTTGACCTCTCGAGGGCTTCTAGTGTGTGCCAAATGTGGATTTGCTTTCCAAATACATAGATTATACTGAGCTGGAAATCTTTTTGAATTAGTATATCTTGAATAGATCTGCTATTCAGTGAGTAATACTAGAGTTTCACACTGAGTTTGTTACTGAGTTTGTTAGCTTCTGGCAGGCCTGTGGAGGTAAATCTGCTGTTGTTTACAGGTAAAAATTATGAAAATTCATGAGGTAAAGTTATACATGAAAGTATATAAAGAATAATTCATTGCCTTTTATTTTTATAATTCACAATCATCTTTGCATATTTTCTATACATTTGTGGTATTCCTAGAATAAGGAACAATATATGCGTATGTGGAAGAAAGCACATTGGAAAAATAAGCAGGTAGAAAATAGGAATTGACAACACAGAAAAGATTGTACAGGCATTACATCTCACCCGAAGGCAAACATCTCCCCTTTGCCCATTACTTTTCATAGGCTCCGTGTAGTCATTGGTGAACTTAGTGCTGGGTATGGCACTTTCTTATTTCCATTTGTTTACAAATTGTCTGTGGCTCTGCTTTCATGTTACAACAACATAGTTGAGTAGTAGCAACAGAGGCCATAAGGCCCACAGAGCCAAAAATATTTGCTCTCTGTCTCTTGACAGAAAAATTTTGCGGACACTTAGTCTCAGCAATGAGGAGTTGAAACCATTTGAGCAAAGGAATGGCAAGACCAAAGTGGTAACTCAAGGCAATTATTCTAAAAGTCATGGGTGGGAGATTGAAGCTGAAAGATTGGTTAGGAGGCCTTTGGAGTATAATCTGGATCTTAAAAACTAAGGTGGTGGTGGTAATGATAGAATGGAAGAGCCAGATGTGAGAAACATTGAGCAGGTAGAATCAACTCTACTTGACAACAGTTGCAAAGTAAGAGATGAAATAAGTAGAGTTCGATGACTGGGGTTTTATTTCTGAGCCACTAAATGCTGTTAGTATCGTGAACCGAGATCAGTATCATGGTGAGACCATCAGATTTCAGAGGTAAAGCTAAGACAAGTATGGATTTGGACATGTTGAGTTTGATATGTCAGTGTGTTATTCAGGTAGAAATCTCTAATAGGTATGAGTTAAGAGTTCAAAAAAGAGATCTGGCCTGGAGATTAGGAATTATAAACATTTACCTACATGGAAGGGATTTGTAAAGCCAAGGAGAAGTTGAGCGTGCTAAGAGAGTGTTCGAGTACAGCCACATTTGCACTTAGAGGGAAAGAGGAAACAATGTAAATACAGGGAAGTGGCCCTGGGAGGTGAAAAGAAAAGCAAAAGTATGGACTGTTCCAGAAGCTAAAAGAAGAGATTCAAGAAAGAGAGTGGAAACAAGGTAGGGGCAGAAGCCAGGCTTCTAGAAGTTTAGAAATTAGTGGAGGTAGAAAAAATGGAGCGTTTTTTGTTTTTTTTTAATAAATGTATTTATTTATTTATGGCTGCGTTGGGTCTTCATTGCTATGCGCGGGCTTTCTCTGGTTGCGGCGAGCAGGGGCTACTGTTCATTGCAGTGGCTTCTCTTGTTGCGGAGCATGGGCTCTAGGCACACGGGCTTCAGTAGTTGTGGCACGTGGGCTCAGTAGTTGTGGCGCATGGGCTTAGTTGTTCCATGGCATGTGGGATCTTCCCGGACCAGGGCTCGAAGCTCTAACCCGTGTCCCCTGCATTGGCAGGTGGATTCCTAATCACTGCGCCACCAGGGAAGTCCCAAGAATGGAGTGTTCTTTTGGGAAGTGTGGCTAAAGAGGAAGGGGAAGCATTGGAAAACTGAGAGGGTAAAATATCTTACCTCCATATGGCCTTTCCTTGATCCTTTTAGCCTCTCAAGCCCTTGTATTCTGAGAAAGGAGATGGGGTGAGGCTGGAGGGAGGACAGGAGTTGGGCCTAATGGATGCTTACTGGAGATTCTGTAGGTAAAACTCCTGCATTGGGTGGGAGGTTCAAGTGGACATTGCCTTCCTTGTTCCCTTCCACTCACAGGTTCTGGATTCTGTGGCCAAGCTGAGGTAATGAGTTTGCCTTGAGTGCCAGTAAGGCACATTTAGAGCACGACGGCAGACCTCTAAAGCTCCATACGTGTATCTGTCTTGAGGCAGAAACCTCAGCTTGATAAGGTACCTTAAGAGGCTTTTTCTACACAGATCAAGTGCAAAAGGCAGTGGAAAATGAGCTTGTACAAAAGAGAACCGGTGCCTGCAAGCATTCCTCTCTTTCCCGAGTAACTCCTGCATTTTGGGGACCTAGAGCTTTGTTCACTTTGCAGTTTTGCAAGGTGTTCCTCAGGGGCTCCACACATGTATTGTACCTGCTGGAAAGAACTGATTTTCCAGCCTGCCTTGCTCACAGGCCAACTGGGTCAGATTGCATTACACTGGTCACTGGAGACCAAGAAAGCATCAGCTGGGCCATAGAAAAGCAGACAGCATAAACTGCCATTATGCAGCATAAATTAAAGTTGCAGGAATTATGAGGAAATGAGCACATGAGAGGCATAAGACAGCTAAATTTATATCCCAAACTCAGATATTTTCCTGGCTTTAAAATTGGAATGTCTGAAGAATGTCTGAATATGTCTCCAGAGAGTCAAACCTGGACTGATGGGGAGGGAATTAGAGGGAAGCAGAATTTCAGCTCAACATATGCAAGAGCTTTTAGACTCCTAGGACACACTATTCCAGGAATTGTTTAAGCATACAATTGGAATCTAGTGGTGACTTGCCTTGTGGCATGCACGTGGAGAATAAGCATAGAAAGAGCACTGTGCCGGGTATGGGGCCTTATTAACTGTGCAGGGCGATCCGCCCTGCTCTGGGCCTGTTTCCCTGTTTGTAAATTGAAGATGGACTAAATGACCCTGGAGGGCCTTCCTGCTCTAATATTCCGAGATTCAAGTTTCTTGGTAAGACACAGTGGTACAATGACTTTTTTTGGCGAGGAGGTGGGGGAGGAATCTGATATTTTGATCATTATTCTTTTCAAATATAGCCTTCATGAGGTAGATCTTGTTGTAACCCTCTCTTTTCCCATTAAAGTTTCAAAAAACCCCAGGATCTGAGATACTGTAATGTAATTCAAACTTCTTTTTTTATGTCTCTGTGAAAAACAAAGATTGACTAAAACTGTATCAGGTGGTTAAGAGCACAGACTCTGGAGTAGAGCTGTGGGTTAGAATCTTGACTGTCACTCCTAATGGCTATGTATCCTTGGGCAATCTCCTTGCTATTCATAAGCTCATTTTACTTATCTGAAAAATTGGGGTGATAATAGCACCTGTATCTCCAGAGTGTTGTTGGCAACATTTTTAGGAGGGCTGTGGCGTCTGGGAAAAACCACAAAACTACCTTTGTTTGAAGTACAGTTAGGTGAAGTTCCTGATTCATTTGTAGATTCCTTGGGATTTTCTATATAGACTGTCATATCACTTGCAAATAGGGAAAGTTTTAAAGTTTTATTTCATCCTTTAAGATCTATAGGCCTATTATTTCCTTTTCTTTCCTTATTGCACTGGCTAGAACTGCCAGGATTATGCTGAATCACAGTCCTTTTATATCTGGGAGTTCCATTCCTGAAGAACTGACTTAAACAGTCGACACACTAAACTTGCCCATTTCAAGGAAGGTTTAGAGTCATCTGGCCTTTCCAGGTCCTCAGGCCAGCACCAGATAACACCTTTTCAAACCTGGCTTAAAGCACAGAATTGGCCCTCAGGAGTTCCTGAGCAGTTTCTCTGCCTGTAGCTCTCTGGCATTTAGGGAAGCCCATTTCACCACAGGAAAATGTGTGTAAATCACTTATCAGAGAGCCCAGCAGCAATAAGCACTAAATAAATGTTAGTTGCTATCATTCTTATCATTATTATTTATTAGACCAGGGCTTCTCAGCCTTTAATATGCATAGAAGTCACCAAGGGATCTTGATAAAATGCATCTCTAACAAGCTCGCAGGTGATACCGAGGCTGCTGGCCTGCGGACCAGACCAGGAGTAGTGAGGGCATAGAGGGTGTCTATTATGCATTCTGCTTAGCACCCTTCTTCTTGGGGAAACTACCTATCGCTTGGCGATTATGATTCAGATCTCTGACAGGGCCCACACTCCTCCTACTTCTCACTGGTCCATGTCACCTGAGATAGTTAAGCAAGAAACAGGCATCTATTTTTCACTGGCATATTTATGCCTAAGACCTGCTCAGAGAAGTGGGCATCTAACTGTTGTTAGCTCAGCCACTTTATCTTGCACAGAGAGACTGAGTTAAGTAATATGAAGAAGCCAAGCTTTGGTGGCCAGACCTCAATGACCAGGACATTTTAAACCAACGTGTGGTTCATATGACTTGTTTTCCCCACTATCAGGGTGAAATAAACACAAATGTAATTTTAAGAAGTGCCTCATGTATAACATTACTGAAATTAGAGCAAGATGATAAATCGGCTACTGTAAATTTCTCATTTTCCAAGGTTGCCCTTAGTTCCACACACCTGTGCGATGCACAAATCCACAGCAGCTCATGAGGGCAGCGTTATGTCTGGGCCCACTTGCCTCCTTTAAGCCCCACCATCTGCACTAAGGCACACACTAACCACTGAGCATGAGGACCGTTTCAGACCACACTCACCCTCCCAGGCTTAGTTCTGAACCACTTCCTCAACTCACTGGATTTTATCCTGCCCCTGATCTTCTTGGGCTGTTGACTTTGCAATTTGCTTTTCCATTTCTGCCTTTGTTTTGCCCTTGAACTTGTGGGTTGAAACGCCCTGCAAAGCAGGCACTTAAGGGGAGTAGGTGATCAGACAGTATGCGTTGAATCAAAGAGTGTCAGGCAGCATTATTGGGAGGCAGGGCTCAGCCCTGGGACATCGTATCACAGTGAGAGGCTTCCAAGAAGTAAATGGCAGGGGCATGTGGAGGGGAGCATTAGTGAAGTCATCTTCCTTCTAATAACCTTGAGAATAATTGAAGACACGTGTTCTCTTCATCCTTTGGTGCTGGACGGACATAAATCTCCAAATAGTAGGTTTTAAAAGGAGCGAACTGTGAGTCTGGAGTTCTGGGCTGGCGTCCCAGCTCTCGTGACTAGCTCAAGGACCTTGAGTAGGCCATTTTCCTTTCTCTGGGTCTCATTCCCCCATCTCTAAAATGAGGTGAGGTGGTTCGTGGACTCCATCTCTGTGGGCTCAGTTCAGTGATGACAGTCTAGGATTTTATGTGCTAACCAGACACAGAGACTAAACCCAGTCAGCTCTGTACTTGAACTGCTAATCTGTTAGTGTGTGTTTTTTTTTTTAATCACATTTCCTTACGTGACTTGACTTTTTGGTGAGTAATGGTGCCTGGGTGTACCCCAGGTCTATTAGCTTTGCTAATCTGCCAGTGTTCCTACCAGGCAATAGATTGATTGATTTTTCTTTCTGAACTTTTGTGAAGAATGTTTTAAAGGCAAGTGCTCTGTTGCTCTCTGTATCATCACTTACCAACTACTTTCTTGTTGAAATTTGTTAAATTCAAAAACTATTTCTGCAGCCATTTAATTTCTCCCATTAATTCAAGTATTGATTTCGCTTTTCCTAGAGACAAGAAGTAGATGACACATATTTTTATCTGAGAGATTTAGAATGCTTTACACTTTCTCAATTAGAGCCCTCTCTATTAATTAAAAAGTAGTTACACTAAGGTTGGTTGGATTTATGGAGCTAAACTCCTTCTTTCCGTTCTTCCTTTCTTCCTTCTGAGTATAGAGAACAGACATATTGACCATCTACTATGGGTCAGGCCTTGTGCTAGATGCTTTCACACGTGTTTACTCATCACAAAATATTAGTTTTAGGTAGAGCTTATTATCACTGTTTTACAGATGCTAAAATTGAGGAAAACTGAGCTAAACCGATTCATTCAAGGTTGTATGACTAGTGGGTCTCCCCTACCCAAACCAGTCTCATCTCAAGACCATTTCATTGGATCCCCCAATCCAATTCATTAAATAGAAACAACTTCTACTATTTGTATTGTAATTTATAAGAACATGTTATTTTTTTCCTCTATGTAGAAATCTGTGAAGTATAGATGAACATAATGAAGAAAAAAATTATAATCCTATCATGCAGGAAAAGTTTCTGCTATTATAGTGAAAGTCCTTCCAGTGTAAAACACATTCACAAATATCATTTGTGCTCTCAGCAACCCCATATGGCTTCACCTCCACTAAACACCAGAGGAAGCTGATGCTCGGACAGATGAAGAACTTGCCCAAAGTGTACAGCTGGAATGGTAGAGCCCAGACTCACCCCAAAGGTTGACTCTAGTCCAGGGTTGATTTTACCACATAAGCAATTTATGTTAAGGGCAAAGAAAGGAGAACTTTTCAGGAATCGCTTGTCCTCATCATTTGAGCAGATGTCAATATTTGGTAAAATGCAGACCCTGTCAGAGCCCCACTAGTGATTATTTGCCAAGCACTCAAATGAAGCCAATACTCTTTTGCAGTCCTAGAAGGAGATCAGAGGATGGCCTCCAAAAATGGTGCTTCATTAGTGGTTTCCAGTGGACAGAAGTCACTTTGATGCCTTGTTTGTTCTGTAGCCTTTGGCCATACCCCAGCTTACCACTAACTTGAAAGATGTCTGGCCTGTTAGGAGTTTTGTAAACCCACTGGAGATCTGGATACAAGTTGTGGTTTCCTCTAGGCAGATGTAACTACTCATTTGAATACTTAGGAGAGGCAGGTACTTGAAGGTACTACCACAGTCTGATGGCTTGTGAACAGAGGCCCTTTGAAAACGGGCACTTTGACGTCAGAGACCACCATTAAGTGTGCCTAGTAGCCATCAGAATGAGGGGCTTCTTTAGCTGCTTTATAAACACATGCGTCTCCTACATCTAGCTAAGGATTTTGCCCTTTGGAGAAAGTGTCTGAGGGCAGGTACTCTCTGAATTTGCTCAAATAGAATTCAGGATTTAGATTCATGGCTATTTTTAAATAACTTTATTTTAAAAAATAGCACAAAAAATGTGTCTAGTTTGAAAAACTCAAAGCCAGGTAGAAGCATGTAAAATTATATGAAAGTCCCTTTCATTCCACCCCCTCCCCAATCTAACTCCACAAGAGTAACCTCTGTTGACAGTTTGAGAGTATACTTAAAAACTTTTATATATATAAAGACAAGTACACAAGTATTAAGTATATTGTTTTTTAAAAACATTCGTATACGCCTGTGTAACCACTAGCTAGATCAAGATAGAAATCATTTGTATAGTTTTTAAAAAACTGAAATAGGATAGTAGCACACATGTACCTTTGCAATTTTACTCCATCACTTATTTTATCATGTCAGTATATACAAAACTCCACCTCAGTGAACACAGCATTCCATATTGTGGATACATCATAATTTATTTAATCATTCCCCTGTTGACAGACACTCAGGTTGTATCCACATATTTTGCTATGACTAACAATGCTTCAGTGACTATTGTTATACATACATTTTTGTGCACACGGTTCCAGACTTCTGTATAAAAGTATTCGAAGCAGTGAAAGTAATAATCCCTAACATATGCGCAGCGTCTTCCAGGTTCCAAGAGCGACAACAGTTATTATCTTCTTGGGTGCTATTAACAACTCTGAGAGAGAGGCAGGAGGGCTTCTGAATATTTATGTTCCCTTCGTGGACTCAGAGAGGTTACAAATCTTTGACGCCTATAGGTCACACGGCCTTTGGTTGGGGGCAGGAGCAGAAACCAAGCACAGATGTGTGACCCAGATTACACGGCCCCTTCCGTTGCTTCTCAAGTGCCTTCCAATAGGGCTCCGCATCTGTGTCTGGACCCAGCCCCCAGATTGTGTCACCAAGTCGCCTCTCTGACCACGACAGTTCATTCGGCCCAGCACAGAGGATAAGAGAGAGGGCTCTGGTGCCAGACTAACTGGGTTCAAATCCTCGCTCCACTGCTGATTAGCTGCAGCTTTCTTAACTGTAAAATGGGACGAAACATGGCACCTCCTCATAAAGTTATAGTCAGACTTCAATGAAATAATCCATGTCAATAATTTAGCAAAGTTCCTGGCTCATAAGAAGAGTTCAATAAGATATTTTAAAGAGTAGTTTTATTTGAGATATAATTCACAGACCACAGAATTCACCCTTTTAAAGTGTACTCTTCACTGGTTTTTAGTATATTCACAGAGCTGTAAACCATCACTGTGATATAATTTTAGAATATTTTCATTACCCCAAATAACTGTCACCCTCCAATTCTCCCAGCAGCTCCAGCCCTAGGCAGACAGTAATCTAGTGATACTTTCAGAGTCTATAGATTTGCTTATTGTGGGTATTTTATACAAATAGAATCATACAATACTTCTATTTTTGTGTCAGACTTATTTCCCTTAGCATAATGTTTTCAAGGTTCATCCATGTTGTAGTATGTGTCAATACTTCATCCCTTTTTATTGCAGAATCACATTTCATTATATGGCTATACTACCTTTGTTTATACATCCATCAGTTGATAGACATTTGGGTTGTTTCTACTTTTTGGCTATCATGAATAATGCTGCCATGAACATTCATGTACAAATTTTTGTTTGAATGCCTCTTTTCAATTCTTTTGGGTATATAAACCTAGGAGTGTATATACTGCATTATTCCATATACTCCACTAAATGAACTTTAAAAAATTCCTGGAATTGCTAGGTCGTATGGTAACTCGATGTTTAATCTTTTGAGGAACTGGTAAACTATATTCCAAAGTGGCTGCATCATTTTACAATCCCATCAGCAGTGTTTGAAGATTACTGTTTCTCTACATTCTTGCTAACACTTGTTATTTTCCATTTTTTGCAATTATAGCCATATTGAATGGGTGTTAAGTGGTATCTCATTGTCGTTTTGATTTGCATTTCTCTAATGGCTAATGATGTTGAGCATCTTTTCACATGTTGTCCGTAAGAATCTAACAATTATTATTCAGAAGGTATCTACTAATTCCTGCTTTGGGCAAGTCATTCTTATCCTTTTATATGGCTTAGAATTCCCCAACTAGGGCTTCCCTGGTGGCGCAGTGGTTAAGAATCCGCCTGCCAATGCAGGTGACACGGGTTTGAGCCCTGATCCGGGAAGATCCCACATGCCGTGGAGCAACTAAGCCTGTGCGGCACAACTACTGAGCCTGCACTCTAGAGGACACGTGCCACAACTACTGTAGCCCGTGCGCCTAGAGCCCGTGCTCCGCAACAAGAGAAGCCACCGCAGTGAGAAGCCCGCGCACCGCAATGAAGAGCAGCCCCTGCTTGCTGCGACTAGAGAAAGCCCACGCACAGCAATGAAGACCCAACACGGACAGAAATAAATCAATAAATACATAAAATTTATTAAAAAAAAAAAGAATTCCCCAACTAGACCATGAGCTTTTTGAGAGCAAAGGCCATTAGAAGCATTGCTGTACCTCCAATGGCCTTGCTCAGTGATGGCCATATCAAAATACCTAATGTTGAATAAATAAATGAATAAATCATCACTGGAAATGGGAATTCATTGGTGAGGTTGTAAGCAAGCATTTTTTTTTTGGTTTTGTTTTTGTTTTTGTTTTTTAGCAAGCACTTCTGAAGCACCTACTTTAGGTGTGCCTGTTGTCTGTGCTTGGGCTTTAGTGATAGGCAGATTCAACTCCAAAAGTGATTTGTCATTATTCTGCCCTACGTTACAACATTTAACTCTGACAAGGCTCTGTCCATACCTGGATCCAGATAAGTGTGGGTACTACATTCAAGCATATGGTAAGAGGAAAAACAAACCGTGCTCCTGCCAAGAAGTTATTGTGCCCGTTTCTGGGAAGCAGCGTGGGGCCTGGGTTGCCCCTGATGACTGGGGGCGGTTTGGGCCTGGTGGATCGAAACGCTCTGCTGCCCCCTAGTGATAGTGGATCTCACAGTGTTTTGTGTTTCCGGAGATTTCAATTCTGCCAGGAAAAAGCATACTCAGTCTTGGATGAAATAGCAAAACGATTCTGGCAATTTTCATCTCTATTTATTGTGAAAAGTATATGTATATTTAATATACACGCTCACTGCTCCTTCGGAATATGGAGTGAAACAACATTGATTTATTTGCAACTTTGACTATTTTGAGTACTTTATTCCAAAGGTATAAATCATGTTGAAAATTGGAAACAGACTTTATTTACTAAATGCATTTCTGCTTTAAGACATTTTCCTCCTCTGTTTTCTCATTTATTATATACTCCAACAAGTTAAACATACTAGAAAGGCAGGGTGGACTCATGGGAAAAGCTTGGGCCTTAACGCCAAATAGACCTGGTTCACATCGACCTCTGTCACTTGCTAAATATGTGATCTGGGGTAATCTAGTTGCAGAATAATGCCCCTGCAAAGGTGCCCACATCCTAATCTGTGAATCTGTTACCTTGCATGGTGAAGTTGACTTTGCAAATGTGATTAAGGTTATGGACTTTTAGATGAGAGCATGTCCAGGCTGTGCAGGTGGGCCCAATCTGATCACAAGAGCCCTTAGAAGCAGAAAACTTTTTCCAGCTGAAGTCTGAGAGATGCAGGGAAATGGGAGGCAAGAGGAACTTGGCAGAAGGGGAAGTCTGAGAGATTCAAAGAGTGAGAGGGACTGGACTCCGGTTTGCTGGTTTGAAGATGGAGGCGCAATGCGATGAGGAATGCAGGGGCCTTAAGGAGCTTTGAGAGGTTCCTGACTAACAGTCAGCAAGGAAATGGGAATCTCAGACCTACAGCCGCAAGGAACTGAATCCTGCCAACAACCTGAAGGAGCTTGGAAGCCAATTCCCCCCCAGAGCCTCCAGAAAAGAGGCCAGCCCTGCCCACACGGTGACTTCAACCTGTGAGACCCTAAGTAGAGGACCCAGTTCAGCCATGCCACAGCTGGATTCTGATCTGCAGAACTGTGAGATAATAAATGGATGTTGTTTTAAGCTGTTCAATTTGTGGTGATTTGTTACAGCAGCAGTAGGAAGCTTATACGGTACATTACTGTCTGTGAATTGGGAATAACAACTGCCTACCTTGAAGGGTTGTTGTAAAGATTAGAAATCACATACGTAAATTGCCTGGCATACAATTGGTAGTTAATACATGATAGCTTCATATGTGGAAGCACCCGAGTGAGAAATGGAAAGAGGAGAGGAGATGTTATTCGAAAGAAAAAGGGTCTTTGTTCACATGAAGCTACTTTTGCATAAGGTCAAATTTAGCTGACTTGTATTACACTGATTGGCCACTGGTGGTAACAGCTTGAGAACATCTGCTCACCTGCTTCTACTGCTAAGTATTTTTTAAAAATATAGCATGTTCTAGTGATAATGATGCAAGGAAGTGTTGTGAGGTAGTAAATATTTAAATGAACTTTAATAAATCACTGGAGATATTATGCTGCGTAACCGCATCATTTTCTCACTACTGCTAAAACAACTCTGCTCTGATTTTCCATAATTGCAGTGAAGATAGTAGTAGGAGGAGAAAAAAAATCCATCCTTGTAGAGCTCTACTGGCATGAATTTTCCCATCTAGGAGGCCCACGGAACAGGGAATGATCCCTGAGGAATGAATACTAGATCCCCCAGAGACATGGTAAAGACCCAAGGGTTCTGGGAGAGCAGTGAAAGGTCTTATGCCTTTCCATGATACAAGGGCATAGAATTTTCCTAAGTGGATCCTGGGATTTGAGAAAAAACGATTGTAACATACTCATCCCCCACATCCCCTCTTCTGCCCTCCCACCTTGCCTCTGGACACAGCCTAGGTATACCTTGTGCATTAGTCAGCTCTGTTGTGGTAACAAACAGCTCCAAACTCTTGGTGGCTTATAGCAATGATTTATTTCTTGCTCATCTTACATGCTGGTGGGTCTGTGTCTGCTCCTGGCTATGAGTTGGCTTCATGCTTTTTCTCATTCTAGGACCCAGGCTGAAGGAGCACTCCCTGTTGGTGATGTGCTACATTCATGGCCAAGGGAAAAAGAACAAGAATCAGAGCCACACCATGCAGTTTAGTTTAAGACTTCTTCTCAGATGTGATGTATGCCATGTCCACGTACATGCCATTGGACAAGTACAGTATCAATGGGGTGAGAAAGTATGCACCTCCCACATAAGGCACTGCAAGTCACTTGGTGCTATGGGTGGGGTGTATAATCCTTTTAAGGGGGAGAGAAGGGCAAGTCCTTGGGAATCAGTTATCCAGTCTACCACACCTTGTTCTCAGTCCTCCTGAACCAAGACTTCCTCCCTGACTTCCTGCCTTTGTTCCATTAGACTTACCTTAACTGCTCTTCCTAGGAATATAGTTCCCAGAGCTCCTGTCCCGACGGCAGTGGACATGACCTTGTCCTGGTGGTTTGGAGTTTCTCTCCTTAGGTGGGATCCACTCTATTCCTACTGCCATGCGGAAAGGAATGCAAATTATTCTAAGGGTATAGGCACCTATTGAGGAATAAGAGGAAAAAAATTTATCTTACTTTTGGGTGGGGTGAATCTGGCTGGGCAAATCCTCAGGGCTGTAGATAGCTCAGGGAACCTGGGCACTGACCCAACTTGTTCTGGACACAAGTCAGCCTCACAGATACTACTTCACCCAGATGCTTTGCACTCAAACCTATTTTGACTCAGATTGAAAGTCAGAGGATCAAAGGAGCCATGGATTTTGCTTTGCATTAGAAAGCACTTTGCACTGGAAAGAACCTTGTCACAATGAGCATTTGTATTTGATGGAGAAGAGACAGGTTCATCTCACCAAATGGGCACTCAGGAAAGGAGCAGGACAATTCTTTACTGCAGTGCTTACCTAGGCATGATCAAAATGGAATTCTGGCTTTCACCACAGCTGGTCCTAACCAGAAAAAAGAAAGCCTGCTGATTAAAG
The DNA here is from genome assembly GCF_009873245.2 of Balaenoptera musculus. Lineage (NCBI taxonomy): Eukaryota > Metazoa > Chordata > Mammalia > Artiodactyla > Balaenopteridae > Balaenoptera > Balaenoptera musculus. Next base: position 122,873,224 of record NC_045806.1, on the reverse strand, counting down.
ACCGTGAACCTAGAATTACCCCCGTTTGCCAAACCCAGGTTGTACTGGATCTATACATGAAGCCTCTTTCCTCACCCGTGAAAATGAGACTTATTTTAAGTCCCATACACAGACCTGTTGACTCATCAAAGAGCAACTTTTCACTCGTATGTTAGCATAACCATCATGAGCCTCTTTCTCCTACTTAGTCTCCTGATTTTTATACCTCAGGGAACTCCTTAGGAAATTTCTTCAATGGTGTGTCAAGTAAAAAAAAAACTCAGCTTTTTTTTGTTTTTAAAAAATCTCTGGGAGAAGGTCTTTTTTTAAATCTTTGCAAGGTAGCTCTATATAGGCAAAATTTTCCTTTCTAAATCTATAGTTCCTACATCTTTTTATTCCCCCTCAATGGTTCATCAAATGTAATCCCAGTGCATTTAAAAATTATCATATATGAAACAAACACATCTGAAATTATACAGATTCCTAAGAACTTGAGAAATTCCGTGCTGAATCTGACCTAACACTTTGGTCAAGGGTGGTGAATAATGGTATCATTACTGCAGCTCGAGCTGATGCCCAACCACAGAAGTCACTAGTAATCAATCACCACACTCCTGCTAAGCCTGGAAAGGACCTGCAAATTAAGGGAATCTCTTTTGGAACAGAGTTATGCCATCAACTGGGATTAAAAAAACCCCCCACAACTCAGCACTGTTACTCTCTGCTGGATATACTACTTACTACTTGCTAAAGAGAGGAAACTGTGTTTTCTAAAATTACCACTTTAAAGTTTTAGGATGGAGTGAGGGTAGGGAGAGTAATGTCGTCCTGTAATTCTGATATTCTGTGATTTTGTTAACCAGTCTAGGCTTACTCTGTCCATATTACAGTTTTATAGATTTTGGACCTACCCCATCTCAATCTTCTTCCTTTTATACAAAGAATCTGAACATATTTGAATCTCTTCTCATATGTCAACCCTCCTCTAAGATTCTTTTGATCATTTAAATGACCCTTTTGTGTAGCAAAGCCAAGTATAGGATATCTTCATTAGGGAGATAAGCACTGCCCATGATGTGCCAGGTGGGAGAGTGGAATTGAAAGGGCCATGGAATAAAGGGTTCTACCCTCTAGAAAAGTAAGACCTCCAGAATAATCATAGAGCCCTGACCTCACCTGTCTGTGGCTCCCAGATAAGTGCACTTTGCCTTTTCTTTCCTATTTTGTCCTTAGATTATCATGACCCTGAACCCCTACCCACACAAACACTCAAGCAGTCTGATCTTTCTACACCCTTCCCCGGGACTTGTCCCATTGCAAGTCCCAAGGTTCCCAGGGGTTCTCAGTTTAAAGGGTTAGTCCTGAATGTCCTTATTTGTTGCTGAAGATTAAACAAAGAAACTGTGCAAAGAAACGTTCTGATTGCCGCTGCTCTTCTACACTGAAGGTGTAGGATCTCTACAGAAACTCAGCCCTGATTCCCACCGCCGGCACTGCTGTTGCCTCTACCACAGCATTGGAACCTTGGAATAAAAGATACTGTGTGCCTCCTCCTGGTCTTCTTAAGACACAGAACCCCTGGGCGTTCTGTGTCTTAATTGGCATGGGCCTCGAGAGATAGAACTTGCGGAAATCTCTCACGGGCACATACACGCACCCCTCAGCTGTTTTTCCTAATGTACAACTCTAACAGTAATAAAGATAAGCCAGCAAATGCTGATACATCAACCACCACCCAACCAGAACTAGCTTGGCTTCCAATGTCACACTTGGGTCACTAGTCCAGACTTTCTTCTCTCTCCCAGGAATCTCTTTTGTCTTCTGCCATCTGGCCTCAGTTGGGGCCACCTCAGCCATCAACTGGCTTTACTATTTTTGAACTACAAGGTGGTAGGAGGTAGAAATTCTCCTCCACCTTCTGCCATAATGATCCTTGGTTCCTAATACACTTATGGGTGCAAATCAGTATGCATGGGAATAAGAGGGGCAGTATCTACTATCGCTCAATAAGACTATTGAAACCCTAAGCCATTGTCAAGTCCATCTCCCCTACTCTATGGCAATATCCAACCGCATCCTTATCTAAGAACAATGATGAAGTGCTTGTTTTACATTTGCATAATTTAAAGGGGATATTGCAAGAATTTTTTTCTCCCTGAAAAAGGAAATCTGTTTTAAAGGTGAATTGCTCTCTAACTCTGGATAAAGGAAAATAATTGCTGTGAATTTTTAAACAATAATTCTCCATCTTACAAAAGTGAAATGCTTTTTCTGCCAGGTGCTCTCTGACATTTGTAAAAGAGAAGGATGATATTTTCAGGCCTTTTTGATGAAGGTCATTATGTCACAGCCTCATGGACCATTGTCTTTGGGAAAAGTCTATATAGCCCTTGATCTCTTTCCAGGTTGGAATCTGAGCTATAAATTTAGCTTGTTTTGGCCCAAATATGTGCACATCTAGCTTTTTAGGACTATAATGATGAGGTGACATTAATGTACCCCACCTGATCCTCTAATCAATAAGATTGCTATGTTAAGTGAAATGAACCTGACTAGTTATATAGAGCATCTCTCGACAAGGTTTGCCTACAAGGTGATGTCAAACTTCAGTCTTCATATTCTTTCACTGATTTTCAATCTTCACTTGGGAACCGTATGTAATTCTGCTTATCCTGTTACCCACAGTGAGCTCATTGATGAATACCTAAAAGAACACAAGCAGTTGTCTATTTTTCAGTTTTATTTCTTTTCAAAAGGAAAATGAAAACATTATTTTAAATCTACTTGCATGGTGATTTAGTTTCTTATTACCAATTGGAATAAATAAAATCTCGCATTAAAAATTGAAGAGAATAACACATTTGAATAAAAATGTTATTAAGCACCCCGGAGCTCTAGTTTTCATAGCCCCAGCTAGAGTTGCAGATTTAGCAAATAAAAACACAGAATGCCCAGTTAGATTTGAATTTCAAATAAATAAGGTTTTAGTATAAGTATGTTCCATGCATTATTTGTGGCATACATACACTAAAAAAATGTTTTTCTGAAATTCAGATTTAACTAGGCATCCCATATTTATCTGGCAAATCTACCCCTAGTTCTACTGGTCTCTTGGGGTATGTGTCTAGTGTAAGTCTTAGCAGCAAGCAGTTACCAGGAGGTTGGCCTCAGGCTGGACCAGAAGCAGGCAGGCATTTTGACATTAGGCAGAGCATGTCAGGTGGAAAGTATGACAGGAAGCATGAGGTAGGTGTTCAGACAGGCAGACAGGCAGGCATGATTATGGTGCTTCAGTAGTCAGGATACTGCCCCAAGGTCTGAAGACCTAACACCAAAACAAGACCCCAGTGGGAAAGAAATTGGGGTAAGCATCATTGGATTAAGATGGCCCACAGGAGTTATGCAGAATTGGACAGAGCCCAATTGCTAAAATGGGAGTGTAAGGTCTCAGCTACTACAACCAGGGTACAAGATTAAAACAAGATCAAAGGCAAAGTTATTCATATCCAGTTACTGGCATATAGCTCTTTACATTTCCTGATCAGCATAAATTGTCAATTACATGGTCCCAAAGCCTTGGTTGAGACTGAGCTTATGTTTAGGGTTAAATAACTACAGGTGAAAGAACAACTGGGGTGTTAGGGGAGTGGGCTACAGAAAGTCACAAGAGTCATTTACTGACATTCAGTTCAATTTTAAAGCAATGGGTGTTTATTGAGCCTCCACTAGATGCCCAACTGTGGATAGGTACTGTGGGCACTATGAAACATCCCACTTGTCTTTACTTTTCTGTGAATACATTCTTTTGCTAAGTAGGTGATTGTATTTAGACTTCATTCTGGACAAGATGGTTTCTTCCTACTCCTCTCTGCTAAGAACGACCATAGAAATCACGCAATGGACAACCCATGGACACTTGCAAACATAGGAGAAAATTGGCAAGAAAAACACAAAGTGGTTCTTTGGACCCAGCATCCCACCTCTTCCCCACCGAACAGCAGAAGGCAACCTCGATCCAGCATTTACCGACCCCCTAATCTGGCAACAGAATGAAGTAACCTAGAAAACATCAGGTGAGCCAGTACCTTCCACAAGAGGGATAGACAGGTAGTCCCCCAGGATTAGTTGGCTGGGGCTGCCATAACAAAATACATTGACTGAAGGAATGACTATAGCCTATACATCTCTTAAACTCCAGACTCAGTTTTCTACTTAATATTTCCAAATGGTTGACTAACAGAGATCAGAAGTTCAACATGTCCAGACCTGATTGATTGTTTCCACCACTAAACCTGTTCTTCCAACAGCCTTCCTTTTCTCCATTGAGAGCAACTCCATCTTTCCAGTCTCCCAAGCCTAAAACTTAAGGATTATTTCTTGAATTCTCTCTCTCATATCCCACATCCAGTCATTCAGGAAATTCTGTTGACTCTACCTTCAAAATATATGTAGAATCTCACCATTTTTTACCACCTCCACTTTTACTACTCTTGTCCAAGCCACCATTGTCTTCTTCCTGGATGACTACAATAGACTATTAATGGTCTCCCTGCTTTTCCCCTATTCTTCAATTTATCCTAAATGTTAATACCAGAATGGTCCTTTAAAAATCTAAGTCTGTTCACTCATACAACTCAATAACAAAAACAAACAACCCAATCGAAAAATGGGTAGAAGACCTAAATAGACATTTTTTCCAAAGAAGACATACAGATGGCCAACAGGCACATGAAAAGATGCTCAGCATCACTAATTAATAGAGAAATGCAAATCAAAACTACAATGAGGTACCACCTCACACCAGTCAGAATGGCCATCATTAAAAAGTCTACAAATAAGAGATGCTGGAGAGGGTGTGGAGAAAAAGGAACCCTCCTACGCTGTTGGTGGGAATGTAAATTGGTGCAACCACTATGGAAAACAGTATGGAGGTTCCTTAAAAAACTAAAAATAGAGTTGCCATATGATCCAGCAATCCCACTCCTGGGCATATATCCAGAAAAGATGAAAACTCGAATTCAAAAACATACATGCACTCCAATGTTCATCACAACACTCTTTACAATAGCTAAGATATGGAAGCAACATGTGTCCATAAACAGATGAGTAGGTAAAGAAGATGTGGTATATATGTACAATGGAATATTACTCAGGCATAAAAAAGAATGAAATAATGCCATTTGCAGCAACATGGATGGACCTAGAGATTATCATACTAAGTGAAGTCAGAAAGAGAAAGACAAATACCATATGATATTACTCATATGTGGAATCTAAAACACGACACAAGTGAACCTATCTATGAAACAGAAACAGACTCAGACATAGCGAATAGACCTGTGGTTGCCAAGGGAGAGGGGGGTGGGGGAGGGATGCATTGGGAGTTTGGGATTAGCAGATGCAAACTATTATATATAGAATGGATAAACAGCAAGGTCCTACTGTATAGCACAGGGAACTATATTCAATATCCTATAATAAAACCATAAGAGAATATGGAAAAGAATGTGTGTGTGTATACACACACACACACACACACACACATAACTGAATCACTTTGCTGTACAGTAGAAATTAACACATTATAAATCAACTATACTTCAATAAAATAAATTTTAAAAAAATCTAAGTTTGTTCATATCACTCTTCTACTCAGAACCCTCCAATGGCTCACTATTCACTCAGAGTAAAACCCAAAGTCCTTCTGATAGCTTAAGTAATCTGGTCTCTCACCACCTCTCGGATCTCATTCCTTCCTGCTCTCCCCTTTAGTCACTCTCCTCCAGCCATACTGATCTTACGCTGTTCTTCAGATACTTCTGTCTTTGCCTTGGCTGTTCTGCTCTCCTACCATTTAACTGTGTAGCTAGCTTCCTTAACTCCTTCACATCTTTGCTCACGTGTCACCTTGTCAGTAAGGACTTCTCTGACCATTCTTTTCAGCAGTGCAGTTGGCCCTCAGCCTGGCATTCCTAACCCCCTTTTCTGTATTTCTTTTTCCATAGCATTTATCAATTTTTAACATACTATATAATTTATTTGTTGTTTATTATTCATTGCCTGCTTCTCCCCACTAAAAATGTAAGCTCCTTGAGGGCAAGGATCATCATCTGGTTTGTCCCCCACTGTCCCCCAAGTGTTTAAAGCAGTGCCCCTTGCATAGTTGGTGTTCAGTCAGAACTTATTGAATGAATTAAAGAATGGCCTGTATTTCTAAGAATGAGGCTCTGTGGCATATTTGTGCAGGAAGAATTAGGCCTTATGTAAGAGTAATAATATTAATAGTTATTATTTATCATTAAGGAAAATATGATATATGCCAAGAACCTTGCTGAGTAAGGATTGTCTGCTTCCACTTGGATGGAGGATATTTCCTTTGGGGATTGGTGATAAGGATCAATAAGGACAATATTCAGATAAAAAAGGGCTCTTCATATATAGACGATATTTTTTAGCTACTAGACAGGTAATATTCAGCCTTCCAGTCAGTTAAGTTACTTTGTAAGACAAATTTGGGCTTGGATTGGATTCTCTGTCCACAGCTCCTAACCACATGCATAGTAGGTATTCTGTAATTGTTGGTTGGTTAAGTGGTGGGCTGGAGAAGTGAATAGAAAAATCTCCTGATTTATGTTCCCATGTATTGTACTTTCTCCTCCAGCCACACTGAATTATTTGCTTTTCTTCATGTATTGTTTATCCTTACACACTTAACTTCTAGCATGTTACCTGGCACATGGTAAAGACTCACAGTACATTGGATGGAGGAGTGAAGGGGTAATAAGTCACTGATGTCCTAGAAATGTTCATTAAATTCAGTCAAATCATTGCTTTGTCAGCTTCACTTGACCATCTACTATAGACATAAGTTAAGCCCATCTACACTGTTGAAGGATTCATGCTGTATCCTTCACTGATATTTCTCTGTACATTTTCATCCTCTATGAAAAGAGAGAAGGTAACTTTTCTAAGTTTAACTTGGTTATAGTCTCAGCAGTATGACCCTTTTAAAAATAATTTGAAAGTTCCCAAAGTCCAACTTTTCCCTTCAGTCATTGTCATTGGTATAAATTCTATTACCTCCTCGGGAGGGTTGCCAGCATATTAAAAATAAGAACATAATACTTCCATGGAAGAGCCTTCCAACATTAACGTAAAATGTATAAGCATTGACAGAACAATTAGATTGATTCACTTCTTAGAGTTAGCTTGTTGGGAGCTGACTCATGTAAAATAGTGTTAAACTATTCAGTTATACAATGAATCTATAAAGAGCTGACATAAGATATTAGATTCATTTTTATAATTATCTTTGCATTTTAACATTAAAAGAAAAAATGAAAACATTCTTCGTAAAAAACATTTGTATTAATTTAGGTTTATCGTTCATGTAACAGTAACATTAAACTTACAAAAGATATGTAATGGCTCAAAGACTCTTAGGCATTTGTCTCTGGTTTCAGGATGGTATCGGGCTATGTATTCACAGAGAAAAGGCCATTAGCATTCTCAATTTGAATGAAATAAGGTGTACTGATTAAGGACATCTTTTGCATCAATTAGGATTAGGCTTGGCTATGAGTAACAAATATGTGAAAAGATGTTGATTTATTTCAGTCTGGAGAGAGGAAGTTCAGGGCTAAGATGGCAGCTCCATGGTGTCAGGGACCAAAGCTTCTCTTTTTTTGTTGCTCAGCCATGTTTGACTTAGATTCGCGGTGTTTTCTCAGAGACCAAGATGGCTCCAGCCATTGCATCCACATTCCCTGCATCAGAAAAGGGGAAGAGGGAGCAAGAAGGGGTGTCATCTCCATTTTTCTACCATACCAGACTTCCACTTGTCTTGAACTCAGTCATTCCGAACTGCAAAGAGGTCTTGGAAATGTAGTCTTCTTAGCTGAGCAGCAATGTATCTGGCTGAAAAATTGGGGTTCTTTTATTAAGAAGAAAGGGAGAATAGATATTGGGAAGGCAGTCTCTCCCTTACCCAAGTGTGGACTGCTGGGGAAGAATGCTTATCTCATGTTGTCTTTACATGATGCTTTTATTAACCTTTGTCAGAACTATAGTGGAGTCTATCAAACTCCAGTAATGCCTCCGCGGTGATGGGACTTTTTTCCTGTTTCATGGACTTGTGAAGTTTTTTTTCCCCCTACTGGGCATGAATATTTCTCAGCAATATTCTGCATGATCAGCTGGCAGGATTATGACTGATTTTGGAGACAATTGACTGCTTTTTCTGATTTTGGTTGTAAGTCTCTTAAGAGAAATGTAATCTATCTCTACCTTTTAATTGACCCATTGACTACCTAGGACTTCTAAATCATTAAGAATCTGATAGAGATTGAGTCCGTTATAACCAGGATATGTTTTAAAATTCTAATTTTCTCTCCAGCTCCTCCCAGATAAACAACAGACAAGAAAGCCAGAAAGAGAAGTAGACCTTGTTTTGGTATTAAGAATGTTCCCAATGATATAATTATTTAAAATATATACATACTAATAATTCAGGATTATTTGGCATGATGTAATATGACTATCAGATGACTGTTTTAGTGGATATTTGTTCTTTTTTAAATTTTATTTAATTGTGGTAAGAACACTTAACATGAGGTCTACTCACTTAAATTTTTAAGTATGTTATACATTATTGTTGACTATAGGTACAATGTTGAACAGCAGATCTCTAGAGCTTATTCATCTTGCTTAACTGAAACTTTATTCCCATTGATTAGTAACTCCCCACTTCTCCCTCCCCCGCCAGCCCCTGGAAACCACCATTCCATCTTTGATTCTGTGATCTTATTTTAGATACCTCATATAAGTGGAACCATGCAATATTATCTTTCTGTGACTGGCTTATTTCACTTAGTAAAATATCCTGAAGGGTCATCCTTTTTTTAAGGCTGAATAATATTCTACTGTATGCATATACCAAATTTTCTTTATCCATTCCTCTGCTGATGGACATTTAGATTGTTTCCACATCTTGGCTATTGCGAATAGTGCTACCATGCTCATGGGAGTGCTGTTATCTCTTTGAAATCCTGATTTCAGTTCTTTTGGATAAATACCCAGGAGTGGGCTTTTTGGATCATTTGGTAGTTCTATTTTTAATTTTTTTTTTTTTAGGAAAATCCATATTGTTTTTTGTAGCAGCTGCACCATTTGGCATCTAATTTCTCCACACCTTCACCAACACTTGTCTCTTGTTTGGAAATTTGTTCTTTATAACTTTCCAGCAACCTATCCCCACTTTCCTTTGGGAAATTTTTTCTCCACTCACTGAAGTTCATAGGTGGGTAGATAGTTGAAACCAAGCCGATCATAATACCCCATCCTCCTGGCCACATTGATTGGTCCAGGGGTAAGTTGGAAGGATTAAAAGTGGGGATTAATTGTAGCCATAATTCCTATAACAAGGAGGAATTCTTCCTGCATTAGAACAGAGTGGAGGCAAGCAAAAATGGGTGATCAATGGCAGGAATGAGAGAGGGAGAGAGAGTAGGCAACTCAACATCATGAAGTCTCCAGTCCAAGTCCCTGAGGCTCATTCTTTGATTCCGAGAACCAATGTATCACCTTTCTGCTTAAGCTGGTTTGGTTTGAGATTTTGTCACCTTCAGCCAGAAGAATCCTGACCCATGCAGCTCCACTTCTTAGTGCATTTAACCATAGACTCCCTGGATTCTAGTTATTTGTGTATGTAGCTCATCCCTTGCACCCAGGTGTGAACTCCTTGAGAAATGGCACCATGGCTAATTTGTCCTGTGTCTTAGATGACTTCTAACTGTTTCATCCTAAGTGGGTCTTTTTTTTTTTTAATTAATTAATTAATTTATTTTTGGCTGTGTTGGGTCTTCGTTTCTGTGCGAGGGCTTTCTCCAGTTGCGGCGAGCGGGGGCCACTCTTCATCGTGAAGCCCCCCTAAGTGGGTCTTAATAAGTATTTGCATTTGGTAAAGAAGTTAAATAAATATATTTTTTATATCTATGGAGTCATACCTTCTATTCCTTGTTGAATGATTGCAATGTAGTAGGGACGTTCCAGAGTGAAGTATATGTTGTTTAATCTTTATAACCCATTTGCGAGGTAGGCACTATTATTACCTATTTTACAGATGAGTGGACTGAGTTTTAAACGGGTTAAAACCATTTGCTCGGGGGCTTCCCTGGTGGCGCAGTAGTTAAGAATCCGCCTGCCAATGCAGGGGACACGGGTTCGAGCCCTGGCCCGGGAGGATCCCACATGCCGCAGAGCAACTAAGCCCGTGCGCCACAACTACTGAGCCTGCGCTCTAGAGCCCGCGAGCCACAACTACTGAAGCCCGCGCGCCTAGAGCCCATGCTCTGCAACAAGAGAAGCCACCGCAGTGAGAAGCCCGCACACCGCAACGAAGAGTAGACCCTGCTCGCCGCAACTAGAGAAAGCCCGCGCGCAGCAATGAAGACCCAACGCAGCCAAAGGTAAATTAAAAAAAAATTATGAATAAAGTAACAAAAAAACTGTAGTTTAAAAACAAACAAACAAACAAAAAACATTTGTCCAAGTTCACCTAGTAAGTGCTGAATCTTAGACTTGAGCCAGGACTCTTGCTGGCAAAGCCAATGCCTTCAATTATTGCCTGTCAATACAATGGGCTATTTCTCCCCTAAAAGTTAGATTAGATATGACTCCCAAATACCCATGTACAATGAGGGGGATTTTGTTTCCTTCAAGAAAAGTTCTGATGTTTATTAATTTTTACATGATTACAATCAAATTGAATATAGGCCTCAAAGGTAAAATTACTCTTTCCTTCAAATTAGATTGGATTTAGACAAGTCAACATTTTTTTTTTTTGGCTGCATTGGGTCTTCTTTGCTGCTGCACGCGGGCTCTCTCTAGTTGTGAGCGGGGGCTACTCTTCGTTCCGGTGCGTGGGCTTCTCAATGCGGTGGCTTCTCTTGTTGTGGAGCACAGACTCTAGGCATGCGGGTTTCAGCAGTTGCAGAACGTGGGCTCAGTAGTTGTGGCTCGCGGGCTCTAGAGTGCAGCTCAGTAGTTGTGGCGCACGGGCTTAGTTGCTCCGTGGCATGTGGGATCTTCCCGGACCAGGGCTCGAACCCGTGTCCCCTGCATTGGCAGGTGGATTCTTAACCACTGAGCCACCAGGGAAGTCCCAACAAGTCAACTTTGTATATCAAAAGGTCCTGCTTTCTGAAGGAAGAGAGACTGTTTAAGTACCTAGTGTGCTAGAGATAACGATTGATTTGACCACTAATATTTAGGCTTGTGGTACATTTTTAGGAGTAGATTTTTGTGCTGACCTCATACTATAATAGTAGGTCTTGATTAAATGGTGTAGAAATTATAACTACTTATGAGAAACATGCTTGTTCAAAGAGCCTCAGTTGAACATAGAAGTACTACAAAAGGCAAACTTCACCATCTGTGTTTATTCAAGTTGCCTATATTGTGTGTATTCAGTGAATTCAAGCTGTTTCTAATACTATGACTAATTTAAAGTAAAAGAGTAGGGGCTTCCCTGGTGGCGCAGTGGTTGAGAGTCCGCCTGCCAATGCAGGGGACACGGGTTCGAGCCCTGGTCTGGGAGGATCCCACATGCCGCGGAGCAACTGGGCCCGTGAGCCATGACTACTGAGCCTGCGCGTCTGGAGCCTGTGCTCCGCAACAAGAGAAGCCGCGACAGTGAGAGGCCCGCGCACCGCAATGAAGAGTGTCCCCCGCTCGCCGCAACTGGAGAAAGCCCTTGCACAGAAACGAAGACCCAACACAGCCAAAAATAAATAAATTAATTAATTAAAAAAAAAAAGAGTAAACCTATGACATTCTCACTGATAATGCTAGTAAGTCTTAAGCTTAAACCCTGTGTAGGCCCGTTAGCACTTTTCAGTGTCACAGACTTCACAGGTGCTCCAGTGCTCCTGGTTATGAGAGATAACCTAAGATAGCATGGATGTTTCTGTGCAACCCAAAGTACCTGTCTTCTTATGATTCATTTATTCTTTCAAACCATTACGATCACCTAAAATGTGTCAGGTACTATGCTAGGTACTGGAGTATATAATGGTGAACAAGACACACACAGTTTCTGTCTTCATGGAGCTTAGTTAAGTAGACAGACAATAAAGACGTAAAGAAATAAAGAAGAAAATATCAGGTGGTGATAAGTGTTATGTTGAGAATAGAAGAGGATGATCTGATTGAAAATGATGACTGAGTTCTAATGTGAGAAAGTTGGTAAGGGAAGGCTCCTCTGAAGGAGCAGAAACCTGAAATGACAAGAAGGAACCAGCCTGAGAAGGTGTAGGAGAAGTATTCCAGGCAGAGGGAACAGTTAGTGCAAAGGTCCTGAGGCAGAAATAAACTTGGTACTGTCAAGTGTTGGAAAGATGATTGGTTAAGTATCATTTTTCGGTAGAATAAGGTACATTGATCTAAAGGCCCTGCCGTTGTCAACTAGAGGGAAGCCTTACAATGATTCAAATTATCCTCTGAACTTTATAAATCTTAGCAGTGGCAATTCTAGAGGTGGTAGGGTTAGGGATTATTTTTTTTTTTAAATTTTTTTTATAGCTACTTTTATTTTTATTTATTTATTTATTTTTGGCTGTGCTGGGTCTTCGGTTCGTGCGAGGGCTTTCTCTAGTTGCGGCAAGTGGGGGCCACTCTTCGTCGCGGTGCGGGGACCGCTCTTCATCGCGGTGCGCGGGCCTTTCGCTATTGCGGCCCCTCCCGTTGCGGGGCACAGGCTCCAGACGCGCAGGCTCAGTAGTTGTGGCTCACGGGCCCAGCCGCTCCGTGGCATGTGGGATCTTCCCAGACCAGGGCTCGAACCCGTGTCCCCTGCATTAGCAGGCAGATTCTCAACCACTGCGCCACCAGGGAAGCCCCAGGGATTATTTTTATTTTTTTGCTTCTCTGTATTTTCAATTTTCTTGCTTAACAATGAACACTTTTTTTTTTTTTTTGCCAAACAAGACCAAAAAAATCCCATGGAAGGCATAGAAATGCACTTAAGGACATTAGGAAAGATAGATTTGGGGATGACAATAAAATAAAACTCATCGCAAAAAATGTACTGGAAAACATAAATATGGTTTTGGTAGAATTGAAGAAGGAAGGGTTCAAGGGAGGGGTGAGACAACTTGTCAGGAACAAGGGAGTGAGAAATGAGTAAATGGCAGTATCCTGTCACCTAAACTGGAATTAAATCTCAGCCTTTCCTAAGAAAGAGGGTGACAATGTCCTGGATCTATGTGCTCAGGCACCAGTAACCCTGATTTTCTTGGTCATTGGGTTCAGACAGGTGAGCTGGGCTCTACTAGTTATTAGTGGTTTGTTTAGACTGGGGCCAGCCTCCCAGTTTGTCCTTAGGATGGGTCTGCAGCAGTCCTCAGAGCCTCAGTGGGCCAGTGACCAAGCCCCAGAGAAACTCTGACTTGAGACATAAGTTGGAGTAGGTAGGGTAGAAGAGCAGGTCTGGGACACCCGAATGCTGTCGATTTTCTGCCACGTGCTAGGCCATGCCTGGGCAAGCTACTCTCTATCTTGGAGTCTCATATTTTCTCACCTCTAAAGTGAAGGGATTGGGCTAGAACCTCTTTAAGATTATTTTTAGCTCTAAATTTCTATCTCTGCTCCAAACCTCTTACTATGAAAATTCTTGTGGCTATATTTTGCTCTGAGAGGAGCATAGCATTGACTGATAAGCAAAATTTGGGCCAGTGAAGCATCCAAGCATGCACAGACCAGAGAGAGGAAAATAGATGATATGCTAATTTTTACTTTCCCCTTCCTTAGCCCTTTATACAGAAATGTTAATAGTGGTGACATTTTTAGGGAGCAGGAGCTGGCCAGTAGGCCTTGGATTCTAGCTCGTACCTGCATTTGGGGAGTGGGGCCTTTCCAGAATGTTCCTACTCTCCCCTAAAATGAGTACTATCACATCCTGTTCTACACTGATGGGAGGAAGGTTTAGAACAGGAATTATGGGGTACCTAAAGAGCCTAAAAGGAGGAAGGGTGTCACTGAATGGTGACGGAGAGACTTGCCAATGTCATCACACTTCTGCTGAGGACTGATCGTGTGTGCTTTCTATTGTTTGGAAAGAGATGGAAGCTGTAGGAGGAAACAGCTCCTATGTGTGGAGACACATAGCAATGCAACATTGTAGGAACATTGCCAGTGAGTTGCACAATTCATACCAATACGATATTTGGTTGTTGTTATTGTATTAGTATTAACAATATCATAAAGAGAAATTTTGTCTTTGTTATTGTATTAATATTAATAATATCATAAAGAGAGCTTTATTCCAGTAGGGCTTATTAATTGACTGTGGTGGGGTAAGGAGCTGAAAACCTCTTCTTCCCTTCTTCTATCAGAGGGTTGTTTTAGAATAAAAAAAGAATCTAAAATGAGCTGATGCCACTCCATGCTGTGAGTTACCAAGTTATTGACAATAGCAGTGAACACTGCTCCAGGTATAAAAGATATTAAAAACGTTAACAAATGGAAGAAATTACTTCGCTGATTCTCTGTACCTTGATTTGCTCATTTCTAAAATGGGAATAAATTTTGTAAATTGTGAAACCTTTAAACACATGTATTAATAATAATAATTAGTTTAACATTAATAATTATGACATGGAAACTTAGTGGAATGAAAGGGTTAAGGCAGTTACTCAAATAATGAATCCCCTCCTGGGGGCTCATTTATTCAGCATGAGATTCTCACTGATTATTTGATTAATGCCAACTATACCATACATATCTATTAGGTTCAGGATACTTGGATATAAACAAGCATGTATACAGGTTTATACTGAAAACAGTCATAACAACAGGGTGCATCAGTACATAGGAAACTCAAAGCTCTCAGGTGAATTTTGGCCACATGGATTGAATTTCTCTTGAGCACTGTCAAGTGTTTGGGAAGTTGCTGGTGCTAATCAACTTAAAGGAAAACTAAGGAAGTATTTCTCCAATTTATTGTCATTAAAATAAACACTCAATTGGATATAAGTTTTCATGTAAATTGGCGTCATGTAAAAACCTAGAGAATAGCATTTCATTAACTGTTAGTTGTAGTTTTGTATCATATAATGAAATTGCTCAGTTTGGGAAGGGGGTAAAGAGTTAAAATGTATGAATGGCAAAATGAGGTCTCTTCATATGCAAGTGGTGCTTGGTGACCATTTGAGGATGAACCGAGGATGGAGGCAAAAGATACTTGCAGCAGTTTGTCCTTGCCTTGTCTGAATTAATGGTTAAGATGCGAGTCACAAGGGAAGTAAGACTGTCCCCAAATGAGGTAACTGAGGGGGCTCCCAGGGAAGGGGAATGTGGAAGGCATTATGAAACAAGATATTCTTAATCTTTTCATAAAATTCATCAGAACAATTGGACAGTCCATTAAAAGTTGGCATGTTACCAGCCTCATCTAGACATCCAGAGAGCCTGCTGCCATCAGTCACAAAGGACATTCTGTCCTAGACACCCTAAGCCAACACCATGTAGTAGTAATGGTTGTGTTAGAGGCTGAGAATGTGTCAGTGGGATGATGGCACAAGTTCTGCCCAATGCTAGTCATGAGAGATTCTGTGCACCACAGCCTAGGTGTTATTAGAACTGTAACAGGGACACTTAGAGGTCATTGGATTGAATCTCCTCATTTTATTGAAGAGGATACTGGCAAGCTGACTCACCCAAAGATGCACAAAGAATCTCCTGTTTCTTAGTCTAATGATTTTCCTACAATAAGAAATGGTTTACCTTAACTCTTGCATGTATTCCTTAAACATACCACATAAGTTATTTGCACTGTATGTTAATCTATATAAGGAAAATCAGTATGCAAGGAAAATAATTGCAACCACTGTGGCCATATACTGTATTGGCCAAAAAGTTTGTTCGGGTTGTTCTGTAAGAGGTTACAAAAACCCGAACAAACTTTTTGGCCAACCCAATAATAGCACTTTCCTGAGGCTGCCATGTTGGTCATAACCAAAGGAATAGTAGTTTTATGAACGAGGCCAATTGTTGTGGCTCCTTATGTGCCAGTACTCTTGTACCAAATGCATTCTTTTCTGTTTATGTCACACCACCCAAGAGGTTTTGAATTATAACTCCAGCAAAAGAGAAACGCCAAGGTCTCTTGCCAGTCACTTCTAGTCTGGGTCATATCAGAGGTCACATAATACTGCCTACATGTTCAGCACACTCCCACTGGGAAGGAATGATAAGCACTGTCTGAAGGACATTTTGTTTCTTGAGCACATTCCTTCTACGCCGACAGCTGTGCTGGGCTGGTGGGCTCCAGGGCTGAAGGCAAGGACCCACGATGATTTCTTCTTGACAAAGAAGCTGCTACTACTTTTCCTGTGTGCGCCCTTTCCATTCCCAAATGGTCTCCCTCTTGGGCCTCCCACGATTGCCCCCATCTCCTTCCCTCTCCCCCCCCCGTACCCCCATTAGCCTTGAAAGGTGTCTGTTGTATTACACAAACCCACAGTGATACAGCAACCTGGGTCTAGTTCCCAGACAGCTGCTTTGATTCAGGAAATACTTGTCAGAACACAGACTTGGCTTACAGCTGTATGGGATGAATGAATTACAGGAATAAGCCTTCTGTTCATTTGCCAAGGTCACAGTCCATAGGCTCAGAATACTTTCAAGCGTGTGTTTACTCTTTGGAGATGTATGTTAGTTATATGTTGTCATTCATGGAGGCTTCCTTCGTTCCTCCAACACCTCGTTTGTCAAACTTTGGTTGGAGATGAGCTATTTCACATATGTCAGTTATTCAGGTAGCTGGATGCTACCCTTTAATTACCAAAACTTGGTTTATTTTAGCCCGTCTTATGGATAGATTGCTTAAATCAGTTGTATGTTCCTCTGCCTTTTACATTGAACAGAATAAACCATATTGGTCTTTTCTTTAAAGCGTAAGGGTGAATATGAGCATCAATGATTTCCTTGTGTCCTGACACAGTGCTGTTCTCAGGAACTATTAAGGCGTATGGGACAACTCACACCTATCGTTAATGGCCCCAGCGTGTCATGCTATATGAATTGTGGTACCTGCTTTGGGAAGTTCTTTCTCTATCTTGTTTTCATTACTCAGAGCTACCAGTTGCAATCATCTCTTCCTTCCTTCATCTTCTCTTTGCCTGCATAATCCCCCTGCACTCCCCATCTCCCCAATACCACAAGGCCCATTTCTTAGTTTCCTACAGTTGGTATTCTGTGCACTGGGAAACTACAACCAAGCATGTTAGAGTTGAGCACAGATAGGAGGGAAGCGTGGGAACAGAGCATCTGAATGTTGACACATCTCGTTTGAACCCTCAGGGATTCTTTTTTGTTTCCCTCCCAATTCTAGGCTATGTTCTAGATCAGTGTTGTTCACACTGTTTATTATTGCAGGATCCTAGGAAGAGATGCCAGAGGTGGCCGAGAGGTGTGTGTAGGTGTAGTGTTAGTTATCCTGTCCTAGAACATGCTTTATAACCTAGTGTCATCATGGATTGGGAAGGCATTTGACATTTTCTACGTATTTGGAAACCATCTAGTTCAAAGAGTTTAACTCACTATTAGGGATAAATAGCACAACGTTTTAAAATCACAGGTAGCATTTTACATAAATTGTACATTTCTTTTTCCTATCTGAGTTGAACTATAGAGCGTGCTTTAAAACAGTGAAGTCCAATAGAAATATAATGTGAATTATATATGGAATTAAAAATGTTCTAGTAGCTACATTAAAAAAGTAAAAATAAATAGGCGAAATAATTTTAATCCTTTATTTAACCCAGTATATCCAATATATTTTCATTTTAATATATTATCAATATAAAAATTATATTGCCTTGGCTTTTAAGTTTAAACTGCTTAAAATGATGTAAAATTAAAATTACAATTTTCCATTCACACTAGCTACATTTCAAGTGCTCTGCCACTTGTGTCTAGTGACTATTATATTAAATAGTATGATTTTAGAACATTTTTGATACATTGAAAATGTTCAGCACAGATTGGCTGGCCCTTTCATGAGAAGAGCTTAAAGCAAAAGCTCATTAATTTGAGCTCCACTAGTTTGGAATTTATAATTTTATCAGAGTTCAACTGAAGTTTACAATCTGATCTCTCTGTGGAGAAAGGTTTTACTTGGCACATTCACCGTATAAATCAGATCACAGGAGGCATGTTTAATCCACTTAAGAGTATTAAGTGTTTTGTGGGACTTTAGCACAACATTTATGAATGCAAAAATATTCTGCTATGCACAGTAGAGTGTCCTATATTCATTAAAGGGCATCTAACAGGGTGTCCTCTCCTTTTGGACACTTGGTTAGCAGTTAGTTATTATTACACTACTTTTGAAAGGTTTATGTAAGTCACATTTCCTCTAGAATTGTCTAAAAATCTGTTAGTATATCAGATAATCATTATCTAAATTAAATAAACTTCACAGATATAGTCTATGTCAAACTTAAATATAAAAATAACATGGAGCTTTGCTTCAAGGTGATAATATCTTTCTCACAAGGTGGTGAACTTAAAATGAGATAATGCACTTCATAAACTGCAAAATGTTTCATGCATGTCATTCATTCATTCATTATTTCTTTACTGGCTTTTATAAGCCAAGCTTTGTGCTAGATGGTAGGGATATAGTTGTGAACCAGATGGGCAGACATGATCCCAGCCCTCATGGAACTTACAAGCTGGTGGGGAGAGACAGGCAAATAAACAGGGGGCAGTAAGGGATATGATAGGGGAAGCACCAGTTGCTAAGAAAACATATAGGAGAGTCACGTAACCTAGACTAGTTGAAGGGGTTGGTCAGGGAAGCCTTCCTGGAAGAAGTGGCGTCTAGGCTGAAACCTGCAAGTTGATTTGGAGTTAGCCAGGTGAAGGAATGGACCGAGTGGGAAGAGTGCACCTGCAATCAAAATGTGCAAGATCCAAGAGGTGAAAGGGAGAGCATGAGGCAGTCCTGGAACTGAAAGTAGTTCTGTGCGACTGCAGTGGGGAGTCCAAATGAAAGAGGGAGCCATGGTGAAGGTAGGGAGACCAGTAGGAACCAGATCACAAAGGACCTAAGGAAGTTGGACTTTATTTTGTCCCAAGGACAAGGAGTGACCATCGAAAGGTATTATGCAGGGGATAATCTGATCTGGTAATGTTATGGAATGACAACATTATTCATATGTTACATTCCATATGTTCCATATCAAAGTGATCATATGGAATGATCACTTTGGCTGCTGCGCGGAGAAGGGGCTGTGGGAAGGTGAGAATGGAAGCCATGAGATCAGTGAGGCCTTGGCTGGAGACACTGGGAGCCTGAACCAAGGGAGTGGGGGAGGGGGCCACAATTTGATAGATATTTAGGAGTCAAAACAATAAGCCTTAGTGATTGATGGGATGTGGGAGGTGAGGGGTAAGGAAGAGTGTCGTGGGCTCCTGGGTAAATGATGGTACCTGCCATTCACTAAAATACAAAAAGCTGCAGGTGGAGCAGGTTGTGTGCGTGTATGGTGGGGTGCATGGGATGACAGGTCAGTTGTGGCCATGCTGAAGCTGAGGTCCCGTGGGCAGTCTCTAAGTAAGGATGTCCTATAGTCACTTAGATTTGTGTCTAACCAGAGTCTGCTGAGATACACTGGCCTCTGAAATTTAAATGGAAATGATTCAACACCCCTGTCTCCATCCCACATGCAGTGGGAGCTCTACATCCTTCCCGAAGTCTCTACAGATTCTTGAGGGGGTGATTAATGTTTTTCCTCTTTGCCTCTAGACCTCAACTCTGGTCTCTGCTGAACTAGTTCAGTCGATGGATCATCTCCCTGTGCTGGTTCTGTGCCACACTTTCCCAGCAGTTGAACTAAGCTACTTCCCTTAATTTTCACAAAACCCAAACCAAAAACCCAGTCACACAAGGCCATTGTGTATGCAGCAGGTTGGACTCATGATTCGTGGAGATGACAGGGCTTTGGGTGGCAGCAGTGCAGTGCAATTTAAAAATGAATAACCACCATCCTTGTTCTTAAGAAGCCTTTGGCCAGCCTGCCAACCTGGCCTGCAACCTCCTCCTGAATTGCTTTGCTCTGTCTACTTTCCCTCTCTCAGTGCATCCTAGCAACAGAAACAAACTAACCAAAACAAAACAAAACCAAGCCTCCCATTATATTATGCAAAATTTCTTTATAGTTCCTTTCTTCAAGACGTTCTTTGCATATTCAGAGATTCATAATGTGCTCTGCTAACAGTGGTGTATATCTTCTGGGTTCTCCCCAACCCTCCACGTCATTGTGTGGAGAAGGAGGGATATGACTTAATGTTTCACCACTGATATGAATGGCATGAATGATACCCCCTAGAAGGAAAATGGCCATAATTAGTTTTGATTTTAAGTATCCATTTGTTTCCCTTCATTATATGAGTCTGGCTCTTGAGAGTAGGCTGAAGGTAGAGGTTTGACAGTCAACAATAGACAGCTTTTGCTTGAAGCAGTTAGGAGTGCATGTGATCACCCAAAGACAACGTGTAAAATGAGAAGAGAAGGTGGTCTAGGATGGAAACCTGGCATTCAGCTTAACGGGATTTTAGGTCCCAACCAGGGATCGAACCCGCGCCCCCTGCTGGAAGTGTGGAATCTTCACCACTGGACGGCCAAGAAGTCCCTAAGCCTTCAATCTTAAGGGAGCTACAGAAGAAAAGGGGCCCTGAAAGGGGACTGAGGAGGGTAAAGAGGCAGGGGAAAAGGCAGCAGAGTGTGTTGTCATGAAAACCAAGTTAAGAGGGTACTATTTCCTGTTAGAAAGGAGGCGAAATCTGGGTTGTGTGTCTTTATAACCCAGTGTCTGTCAGAGTGCCTGCAGTATACTCAATGAATACTTGTTGAACTGGAATGGGCTGCCTTGCTAAGCTGACTTCTACTCTCTTGTGGTCAGCACAGCAGCTGCTACAATTCTTTTCCATGTATTTCAAGTCTCCAATGTACTCCTCCCTTCCCCACCCTCATCACATGCCTTAGCTAGAGGTCCTCTGACAAGTGTTCCCTCAAGTTCTTTCTTCTCATGCGTCTCTACAAGCACCCTCTCTACCTCAGCATGTCTTTGTCCCTCTCTGCTTTCCTTTGTGTGTCTTGGAGATAAAGATGGCCCTTCTCTTTTGGCAAGGCTCACTACACTGTCTACAGGCTCTTTCCCTTCAAGAGAGCTCTGATCTGTGATTATGAGATGCTCTAATGGTCAACTAGCCTAGATTAAGAAAAATTATGAATCTAATTATCATTAAATAACATTTGATAAACTGTAACTTTCGAAACAGTGCCTCCAAGATAGTGGTACTGGTGAGGGAAGACAAAAATGAAAAAGGCTCAGGGTGATGAAAAAAATGGGAACTTTTGGTCCATTTACCCTCTTTACTTCCTTTCAACTTGAAACTTCTAGAGAGAGGACTATACTTGCAGTTCCAATTCTTCATAATTCACTTGTATTTAACTCCTTGTAATCTGACTTCCTCTGTTGTCAGAACGGCTCTCCTAAGAATTCGGCTTGCCAAGTCAGTGGGTTTTTCCTCAGATCTGATCCACCTCATCCGATTGGCAGTCTTTGATACTGTTAGCCACTTCTTTCCTTCCTTTGATTCACTGATATTCCATTCGGTAGCTTCTCATCTCTTTTCTCCTATTTCTTATGGAACATTATCATTCTCTAATGTCCTTTCTAACTATAGACTGCCTTTTTTAAAAAAAATAAATTTATTTATTTATTTATGGCTGCATTGGGTCTTTGATGCTGCGCGTGGCCTTTCTCTAGCTGCGGCGAGCGCGGGCTACTCTTCGTTGCGGTGTGCGGGCTTCTCATTGCAGTGGCTTCTCTTGTTGCGGAACACGGGCTCTAGGCGCAAGGGCTTCAGTAGTTGAGGCTCACGGGCTCAGTAGTTGTGGCTCGCGGGCTTAGTTCCTCCGCGGCATGTGGGATCTTCCTGGACCAGGGCTCGAACCCATGTCCCCTGCATCAGCAGGCAGATTCTTAACCACTGTGCCACTAGGGAAGTCCGTGGGTCATAATATTTTTAATTGAGAAAAGTCAGTGTCCATAAGTCCTGAGGTATCTGGTAAATTCAGAGTAAATTCTGCTAAATGGAAGATAATCTCAATACTTATTTTTTCATATTTAATTTTGTAAATATTTTAATCCAGAATTTTCACAGGTACTGACTTTTTGTCTCCAATCAGAGATGCTCTCTTCAACAAATATTTTATAAGACAAAACATGTCAAGTAGATTGTCTGAATTTGTGATTTTAAAAAATTCTTTGCTAATTTTAAATGGTGCAAAATCATAGGCCTTCTCGATTTCATTCCATTATGGTACAGAATGTATATTTATCCAATTATAAAAGGAACTCCTTGAAAGTCTCTTTTTACAAGTAGGAATAATCCAAAGCACAATTATAGAATTTAAAAATCAAAATTTGCACACCGTGTGCTCTGTCATTGTTTGATTTGTTTTAGTCCGTTACTTGCTTTTGTAGAAATATATTTTAGTGTCTTTTGCAAACTTCATTTTCAATTAATAGAAATTGCTCAGAGCTTCAATAGGTAAAGTTTTTATCAGCCTGCTTATTAAAGACCCAATTAAGATTATTAAATGATTTGGAATAAAATGCAACCAAAATTTAGATAACTAATTTACAAGTTCAATTTTATAGAATACTTAGGTTGATTTAAAATGTAGTTCTTCAAAGGCTCAAAAATGTCTAAAATCTAATAGATGATGGTCATCAAAGTGAGAAAGCACATACCAATATACTAGGGTAAGTTTTGGGATTCAAATTAGCTTCCTTTTTTAAAAAATTTTATTGGAGTATAGCTGAATTACAATGTTGTATTGGTTTCAGGTGTACAGCAAAGTGATTCAGTTATACATATACATATATTCATTCTTTTTCAGATTCTTTTCCCATATAGGTTCAAATTAGCTTCTTGATGAAAATGTTGTAGTTGCCTTATGTACCTGTGTATATGTAAAAATATCTGTACATTCTGACAACTACATCTTGTATTTCAACTGGGAGACATCTGACTTCTTTGAGTATAGGTAGGAATTATGTGTGCAACAGAAAGTACATTGCTGCCCCATAGGTTTCTCTTAAATTAGTAAAAACAATGTTTTTACAGTTACACTATGCCTCACCTATGTTTTGTATTTGTATTGCCACTGAAAAACAAGTATTTTTTCTTCATTGTTGAAACTTTTAATTAAATTTCCAATCAAATTCACATCAAAGTCAGATGTTTCACCAGAATTAACTTCCATAGCTTTATTCTGATTCCATGAATTGGAAGAAAGAAATCAGATAATTATTATATATTCTATTTGAAGCATCTGATGGCCCAGATGCAACTAACATCTTATAACTCTTTGGGAAATTCTCCTGATAATGGAACTAATATATTAACAGTTGTAGTTTTACTTTTCCTCTAAGTATTAGGAAATTTGGAATGGAAAATGAGTTAAATGAGTTAAGAGTAGTCATTTGATCTAAATGAAAATCACATTTCACAGAGTGATATGTAAGTCTGCCTTCTGCAGCTGCATGTTTTCTTTGGACAGATTCTTCTTAAAATAACCACTAACTTTTGAAGGAGATACTGATGCTTCTTCAGCATATTTGTATCTTCTGGTTGTCATGTGGGCACAGTGATATCACTTTGGCTCCCATGGTGGAGAGTAAATGCTGGCAGGCATTTTGTGTGGGTTTCCCATTCATTGTCAATTTTCTTCAGAAATGGAAATTTGGTACTTAATTTTTCATTAAATATGCACTTAAATATTTTGGGTTTATTATTGCCCCAAAGGGTCCTTGTAAAATAAAAAAGCAATGCCTAACAATAAAATAAATAGTTGTACATTTATACTGTACAGTAAATAACAGAGCCACTGTAGCAAGAACAATCAGACTACTCTCCATACACTGTGACAGGCTGCTGTCTCTGTCCCCTGTCTATGTACACCTAACATATCCCACTTTGAGCAACTTGCAGGTCAAGGCCTGGGCCACAGCACAGTTGGCTGGTACATCAAGTGTTAGAATATGTGGGGGAAGAAGATCGAAAAGACAAAGTAGGATGCAAGTTTAAAGGAGTGACAGATTATCTGTGAATGTGTGGGGGTTTTCCCTGTGAACCAAGGAAACTTTAGAAAGGGATGGGAATGATGCTAGTTGATAACAAATAATCCAGCCCACCTAAAAGATAGGCTTCTTGACCCCTAATTACAGATGGGGAAACTGAGTAAATTTCAAAGGTCACGCACCTAGGAAGTAATAAATCTAAGACCAGGCTATTCTACCCGAAGCCAGAAGGAGGTAGCTATTGCTAGCTCCTCATAGCAGAGAGCACTTCATTTCAGCAGTGATTGTGCTTCCGTATGCCCTTGAAAGGAAAGTGTTTGTCATGGATCAGCAGAGATGATCATCTTCTTATTTCGTTATCTTTTAGATTTAACAGTGTGTTAAAGTACGCACTCTGTGCCCTACACATGTCTCTCACACTCTTCTACAGGAAACCATGGCAGAAGTTGGATCCACAAAGTACAGGGTACCAGACACACCCCAGCTTATTTCAATGAAACCATTAATATTGATTCATTAAAAAAATCACCAGAACAAGTGCCAAACTAAATGGGATTCTGGGACAAGAGGTGTGTACCAGGACTGTCCTGGGCATCTGGAACCCTATGTTTGGCTCACTTTAGGAAAATCCACACATTCACAGATAATCTGTCACTCCTTTAAACTTGTATCCTACTTTGCCTTTTCAATCTTCTTTCCCCACATATTCTAAAATCCTTGAGAGCATGAACTAAAATTTGTTTCTGTTTGGGGTCCCCTTAGCCTCTCACATCCAGTTCTTTCTTAGTAAACACGATTCATTGACTAGTCTTCTCTCTGGAAAAGGCAGCTTGACAAAGTAGGAATAGCCTGGTCTTAGCTTTATTACTTCCTAGGTGTGTGACCTTTGAAATTTACTCAGTTTCCCCATCTGTAATTAGGGGTCAAGAAGCCTATCTTTTAGGTGGGCTGGATTATTTGTTATCAACTAGCATCATTCCCATCCCTTTCTAAAGTTTCCCTGGTTCACAGGGTTTAAACTTGGAGCAGTATTTCATAGAATCCCTTTCCAGCATGAGTCTGGATTATGAACATTCAGTGGGAGGGACTTGTGTGAGTTTTAAAAGCAAAAGAGAAGGAGAAGCTGGATCATCAACTGCTTCCCTTGGCCTTTGGGGTCCTCCTGAGACTCCCCCACGAAAGTGCTGTAGCAGCTGAGATCATCAAGGCAACCTCCTTAAGATCTCTGGACTTTTGGATTTCTGGAAAGTGGCCTTCCTCACTTCTCATTCCCCTAACCCAAAGGTTGCAAAGCTTCTAATTCCCTCTATTCAACCTTTCCATTTAAAACACAGAGTAGCTCTGTTTTCCTGATAAGCTCTGATACCTGGAGTGGCTGTAAGGAAGAAATTACATACTATATGTAAAGCATTCACCGTGGAACCCCACAGGCACCAAATAGATGCTCAATCAACAGTAGCTGTCCTGGGACTACCCTGGCCGTCCAGTGGTTAAGACTCGGCGCTTCCACTGCAGGGAGTGAGGGTTCGATCCCTGGTCAGGGAACTAAGATCCCGCATGCTGTGCAGTGTGGCAAAAAAAAAAAAAAAAAAAAAAGCTGTCCTTATTGTTATTATCATCAGTAGAATGCCTTAATTTATTCCGTTGCTCATCCTATCCCAGGACAAAATCTTGTGCTCTATCTTTGTATCTTTGAATCCATTCTCTGCTCAGAAGCCTCTGAAGTGTGGCCATTGGTGGGAAGACTGTCTGCTGTCCATGGCTCCAACCTGCTCCATCCCTGACCATTGTTGGCCCATGGTTCTCTTTCTTGATTGCTGAACCAGGCATAGTAGGTCCAGGTATAGAAGCTCCATAAGGATGAGGTCTGGACTTAAATTTAGAGGGGGAAAGCAGCGGGATAAGGAGAGGAAAGCCTAGGGTCTTCTGCTCAGTGAGCAACTGATGTAGATGGACAGCCAGCTAGGGGAGGGATGACTCTTCCTCATCCCGGTGCTAAAATCCACCTAATTCTCAAATACTGTCCAGGCTGATTTGTGGTGACACTGCCCCTCCTTGTTGCCATTTACACAATTTATGATTTTTTAAAATATTCTGATCCACCTGCACCAATATAGATGTTGATAGGATAAAGAGAGAGAAGAATAGTATTTGATCTAAACTCTGACCTTACCCCTCCTCCCTTCTCCATCCCCGAAGCACCACTGGCAACTATAACTTTACTCTCCACCATTTGAGTATATTAAGGGAACTGTGGGGATTAAGAGAGTTGGCCACTTTGGGCCTGCTTTTTTGTTTGTCAAATGATGCAAGACAAATTTCTCTTGCAAGAAACCCCAGGTATGTGCAGTATCTGGAGTGTGGTAGCATAGTATAGTGGAAATAGCATTGATGTGGGAAATAGGAGATCTGACTTCTCAACCTAGCTGTGATACCTCGGGCAATTCATCTCTCTTTTCTGGAACAGATTTCTTCATGTGTAAAATAGGGAGTTATACAGATCTGTAACCCCTTAGCCAAAACTCTTGAGTCCAGATATGAGTGAGAATTCAAAATTTTTCAGAATGCTAGAAAAGTCATGTATCTTCTGTAATACTTTCATTGGGGTTAGGGACAACATCCTATAATCAAATACATTAATATTTCTGCAGCAAAATGTATGAACATTCACAATGAGTGGGATAGATACTATAAATAGCCTAATGTCAGATTGAAATTGAAACCGTGCAACCCAGATTGGGACTTGAACCCACGTTCTTTTAACTGAGATCACACACCTGGTCTCAGGACTTAATGAAGCTCAGGTTCTTGATGTCTCATTGCAGAAAGAATTCAGTGAGAGGCAAAGTGATAGCTAAGAAGTGGATTTATTTAGAGAGAAACGCACTCCACAGACAGAGTGTGGGCCATCTCAGAAGGCAAGAGGCCCTGACATATGGGACGGTTAGTTTTTATGGGCTGGGTAATTTCATAGGCTAATGAGCAGGAGGATTATTCCAACTATTTCAGGGAAGGGGTGGAGATTTCCAGGAATTGGGCCACCGCCCACTTTTTGACCTTTTATGGTTGGCCTCAGAACTATCACGGGAGCTGGTGGGTGTGTGATTTAGCATGCCAATGTATTACAGTGAGCCTATAATGAGGCTCAAGGTCCAATGGAAGTCAAATCTTTCGCCATCTTGAACCTAGTTGATTCTAACCAGTTTTTGTCATGCCCTATGGCTATGTCCTTCTTTTAAAGGTTGTGCCCTGCCCCCTTCCCTCCTGTTTCAAGATCAGGTCAGATTTTTGCCTTTTGGAGGAAGGAACATTTTTGCTGACAAAATGAATGACAAGATGGATCCGGCCATGTAAAGATCAGGGGGAAGAGCACTCCAGACAGGGGTAAAGTTAGGGCAAAAGTGGTGACGTGGGAATGAGCTTGGCACTTGTGGAACAAAGTGAAGGCCAACATGGCTGAAAGTGATCAGACAAGGAAGACAGCGGTATCAGAGAGCTGGGGAGGGAGGTAGGGCTCCATCACAGAGGGCTCTGCTGGCCTACGTAAGGAGATAGGACTCTATTCTAAGTGTAGTAGAAAGATTTTTGAGGACTTCGAGCAGGGGGGTAACATAATCTAAATTAACTATGAGCCAAGTTCCCGCTGACTGGCATGTGACAAATGGAGATGAGCAAGGGAGATGGTGGAGGAGATGCCAGGGAGGTTGGAGGGAAACCAGGAGCTCCAGTTGAAGAAGTCACAAAAACAGGGTCAAAAAGAAGCATGTGGCTAACTGTGTTGACAGTTGATGAGGGGGTGATGCCGAAATCTCAGCCTCTCTGTATACCAGTGCTGAATCGAATGTTGGGGGCAGAGTTTTGGGTGAAGTAGAAAAGAATAGCTTTATTGCTTTGCCAGGCAAAGGGGGCCACAGAGAGCTCCTGCCTCGAAAAACTATGTGTCCCAACCTGGGGGGGATTTGATGAAGAGCTTTATAGCAATGGTTCCAGGGTGGGGTCGCTGATAAGGATCACGGTGTGCCCAGGGCCTGCGCTCCCTTCATCTCTTCTCTGATGGCCCGTCTCCTAATCCTGATGAGCTTCTCTGGTCCCTTTAATCTCGCCTCAGGTGGTTTCCTGGCTGCTCCTCCCTTGATTAGCAGCTGTTCAAGTCTGCCCTTTGGAACTCAGGGAAGGTCATGGAGGCTGGAGTCTTGCCTACAAGAAATGGGGGACAAAAAAGGCCTCCATGCCTGAGAGCCGCACAGGGCCTCACTTGGTTTCAAAACTGGCATTGGACTTTGCAATATGGAAGAAATCATTGCCCCAGAAATGGTCTCAGTGGAGAGGTGGGGGCAGAAGGCCGATTGGAGTGGGTGGAGGAGAAAAGGCTCTGCTGTTAAGGGGAGCAGAGAAACGGGGCTGTGGTTGAAGAGAGACGTGGCCTGAGGGAAAGAGGGTACCACAATCTGAATGTTAGGCTAGGGTTAGGGGTGGGACGAACATTAGGGACTTAGTCAGAGTGAGGATAGGGTGGGGGAAGTCACACAGATGGAAGCCAGTATCACAAAATGTGAGCAGCCATAGCTGACGGACCCCAGCCCCAGCTGATGCTGCCAGGATTGCCAGTAATAATTGCTGTCAGCTCAGGAAGTCTGCTTTAGGCTTTCTCTTGCAAATGTACTGGGAATAATGATAATTAAAAGCATTTGGGAAAATGTCAGTGCCTGAATACAAACGCTTCTAAGCTCATCATTCCCACGAGATTACCTCTTCCTTGGCCAGTTTTTATCTGAGGTAACTTATCTGTTACTTAAGAATTCCCAAGCTTATCTTAAACCTGGCTGTTTTTCTGCTTTGCTCATGGTTTAAAAGCTCATTCTTATGAAACTGGAATAATCTGGCATTTCTCAAAGTGAAAGGCAGCTCACTAGAAGCCTCCGCAATTCTTTCTCTGGGAAAAAGGAAGTATGGAAGGCAATCTGGTCTGCTTGGGTACAGTTAAAACAGGGCGGTTCCATTTCTTACCCAACTGTCTTGTCTAGCAGGGCATTCTGTAAACATTTGCCAAGTGTGTGCCCTCTGCAGGACTCCAGAGAGCATACCAGTGAAGCAGACAGCATGGTATCTCCTTTCCAGGATTTTTTAGTTTACTTGGACAGAAGACTAATCATAATTATTATTGTGCCAGATATTCTGCCGAGTACTTCACCCTCGCGACCTCACTGGATCCTTACCTGTGAGGTACATTATCCAGGCATCCCACTTCACAGATAAGGAAACTGAGGCTCAGAGAGCTAAAATAATTTGCCCAAAGACACACAGTTAGGTAGTGGCAGGGCTGGGATTTGAAACTCCAAAGGAACTTTCTGCAGTGATGGAAATGTTGTCTCTGCACTGTCCCATATGGTAGGCATTAGGCACATGTGACTCTTGAACAGTAGAAATGTTGCTGGTGCAACTGAGGAACTGTGTTTTAATTTTAATTCAATGTATTTAAATGTAAATAGCTCCACGAGGCTAGTGGCTACCCTAATGAACAGCACAGCTCTCAGAGTCTGTGTGCTTTCTGCTCGAGCGTGCTCGAGCACGTGTGAATGATGTAATGAGAACGGCCATTCCTTTGTCCCCCCAGCTTTGGGTGCACCAGCATTCTCCAGTCCATCCCAGGAGCGTTGAATGTAAGCCCCGGCCCCCAGCACACATAGCAACTAAGGAAACCAGTGAACACCACCGCCCGAGTACGGAAAAGGGGAGGTGAGATGTGACTTAGGTAGTGACTGGGGTGATGAGCTATAGCCTCACATCCCACAGTAGTCATGAAGTTGAGAGTCATGAAAATGGTGGACGCCTAGGTGGGCTGTAACCCTGTATTCTTTCATCAGAATCCTATTATATCTTCTTAAAAGAACTCCAGGGACTCACATTTTCAACCTGTTTGGGTGGGGGACGAAGGGCAGGGCACATTCTCTATCTTTGCCCATCCCTCCTTTGTTTGCTTAAACATGATTGCCCTTTGAGATATGACCCAGGCGACTTCCTGGTACCCTTCTCACTAAAGCAGAGATGAAAAATCCTTTTACATTCATCCCCCTTCTTAGTTTGTCTTTAGCGAATGGAATGGAAAACATTTTCCCAAGGTCTTTCTAGCTCTGTTTTTCATCCAGATCCTTTAGGATGAAAATTCCCACAGACAAAACAGTGTTCTGGTGTGTGGGTGGTATTTTCCCCAGGCTTCCCAAGTGCTGTGCAGCTGAGCCTGGGTACTAGATAATTTTCTTGCTTCCCTTTGCCACTTAGGGCCAGAAGTTTAATTTAAATGATTCTTAACTTACCTCTCAATCCATCCTGTAATTTAAAAGGCAGTCTTCCCGCCCTCACCTCCTTACTCTGACTCACTAGTTTCACTCCTTTTCCCCACATACGCTCAAGTTCTGCTTGGGAAACTGCACCCAGAGTCTTCCCTCATTGACCCTGATTCATCATATACGGGGGCGATTTCCCCTACTAGTTCTCCTTGGGGCAAGAAGTAATATCTATGGCTGGCCTTCACCTTTCTTGCTTACTCTTTACTATTGAGCACAGGAAGTGTCCTGAGTCTTCCTACCATGAGATAGATGTGTTCCTTCAGAAGTTGGCCAGCATGCTTCCTATAATTAGCGTCTAAGGTTCTGTGCTTACCAAAAGTGGTTCCCAGAAGTCTCTCCATCCTCACTCTGAAGAAACTGGGTTCGCCTCTTGGTGGGCATCAAGCCAAAAGATACAACCAAGCCAAAGATTGGGAGAAGGAAGGATTTATTACTTGCAGCAACTAAGGAGAACACCGGGGGTCTTTCCCAAAGCAGTGGCTCCTCAAACAGCAAAACTGGGGAAGTCTTAAGTTATGGGTACATCCATATTCCTGAAGGGGCTTGGGCAGTAGGCAGAGTCCAAGCTTTAGTTGACTGAAGTTACCAGGGTCAGAAAAGGTCACCATCATCATCCCTTAGATTCCACTTGATCTGGTGGTTGAGCACCCTAGGGGGTGTTTAAATTCTGCAAAACAGCTCAAGACATTGCTTTAGGCTAGTCTTTACAACTGATTAATTAACTTTGCTATTGTTACTTCTCTTGCTTGATAAGTTAGTCCTTTTGTTCTCTTAAGTTAGTTATTTCTGAGACCTGTTCAAGGACAAGCATTGTGGCCAGGCTAAGATCACAAAATAGTTTAGGCCCAAAATGACTTCTCTTATGTCAAGAAAGCCATGCCTGGTTCTCTTTCTCTGAGGACTCCCCCTACCCTACCTGCTTACAAAATCAATCAGCAGCTACAGATACAAGAAGATACATCAAGCTCCTATCAAGGAGAAATAAGAGGTAAATACTGTGGTATCATTCCTGGTGGTATCATAGTCATGTGTTCAGAATGTCATATTGGTTTCTTCTTGCTCAGTCTGAAATTGTGCCTACTAAATTTATTTTGTAGGTTTTAAAAAAACTGTGCTTTGGAGATTTCGTGGGTGTGGTAAATAGTTATCTTGAATTTCTGTACCCCAGATGGCTGAAGTAAGCTGGCTGAAATTCACTGAATTTCTCACAGTGAATGACTTTCAGTGTCTTTCCCTTTATCTTAGTGGCTGAGCAACTGTTGGGCTGCACCCCGCAGGCCTACAAGCCCTGTACTTGCCCAGCCTGGAGACCAAAGAGAAAGAGAGAGCCAGGAGTCAGCGACAGAGGCATCAATGGCTTCATGGAGAGAGGGCATCTTACTTGCCTGAAGCAAGGCCCTAGAATGACACCCCCCATGTGCAGCAGAGGCAGGCAGGACGTGGCAGCAGTCTTCGCTCCCAGGTGGGGTAGGGAGGGAGGTTACCAGTTACAGGAGGAATTGACTTCAGGTTGGTGCTTATCGGTTGCCAGGGAAACCAGGAGAGGGGTGCACCCCTTACCGCCCCTTTGATAAATCATCATAGTGGAGGTAGTTCTGATATAAAGATTAGAATACTAGCTGGGGCCAGGGGCAGGTACATAGGCATTTACTGATTAGGCCCTCTGATTAAGAGGGAAGGTCAGTCATGTGAGTGGGGTGTAGGTGAAGCAGGGACTGGTGGAGCACGGGATGTACAGAGAGCAAGAGAACAGCCATCTTGGGTGGCCTGACCATACAGCAACCCATCTAGACTTGCAGATTTGGTATCTGTGTGTATAATGGAGGACTTAGTAGAGAAATTAAATGCTAGAACACAAGCCTGTATACAGCGTCCTATAACTAGCTTAACATCTGATCACAGACCTCTCTCCTGCCCTGAAGAAGTTGGAGAGAGGCTGAGGTGGCTGAGAATCCTGCTGCTGTGGGGACTTCTTTCTTTATTGATTTACTGGTCTTGACCTGATAACTTTGAGTTAGGTCTAGTCAGGAAAACCCATCTACTCTAAGTGTTCAAATAGCAGGTATTTAATACAGGGAACTGATAACAGATGCTGGAGCTTCCAAAGAAGCAGGGTGCCAGAGCCAAAGCTGTTCTCTTTTGCTGAAGCCATGCTAGTGGTAACCACACATATTAACGAAGTCTGTTCTCCCCTCCTCCTGCCTTGTAGTCTCCTGCTAGTCCCACCCTTCAGCAAAACCGTCAGGGAGCCTGGAGTCTGGAAAATGTCATGTGCAGAGTCCCAACCCCACAATCAGAGCAGAGTATAGAAAGGTTGTCTTGGAGACGAGAGAAAATCAGGAAATAACCAGTATAGTCATGAAATGGCTTGCCAAGTCTGGGTTAATTTTTCATAATTATTCTTTAGAATCCATTGAATCCAGGAAGGCTTTAGTTCTCTATAGCTGGGCGGATAAGACCAGTAACATTTTGAGGTCTGTACTTGCCATATGCTGGGACTCTGTGTGCCCAACACATTTTGCTGAGGTCTTTGGAACTAACATTTATCAAGGGACAGCTTCAGACATGCCTTCCCCAGGTAGTCTAGTATCTTAAAGGTATATTCCTTCAAGGTCCACTAAAAGGCCATGTCACTTAAATAACCTAATACTTCAAGGTACTTTTTGTCCCCGTTCACTCTTTTAAACACTTAAAAGTAGCAGAAGCCACTGAAATAACTTGAGGCATCATTTTAACTGAAAAACCTCTCAGAACATACGAAGGCAGCTTTTTCTTTGTCATCTGTTGCTGTAAACATTTGAGAGGAAGCAGTGTAAGGCATTGAACTCAGGGTGCAGTGTATATTTTGGCATGCCTATTCAGAGTACGATATTCTATATATATCTGTACTTTGTATGATATGGGCTATATATGGGCCACAGGATTCTTTAATGTGTTCTCAAAGAATGGAAAGGGGGATTGAAAAGGAAAACCTAAGCTAGGAATAACATTTTCTCTTTCCATGAATTGGGCCTGAGTTGGGCTTACAGTGAAAAGCTTAAAATACATCTGCAAGATCCTTAACCCTTTAGAGAAAAGTCTAGAAAACTGGACAATAGAACTTAATCACCCCCAAGAAAGCCTAGACCTATGAAAAATAATAGAATTAGTGATTTGTTCTTTCAAATGTGAGAGTTTTCTGGCACCTTTTCCACTAGGAAAGGTAGAGATAAGAAGCAGAGCATTCTACCGCACTAGCTGCCATTTATGGAGAGAACTATGCACCAGGCACTGTGTGAGGTTCTAAATAAACACTGTATATAATCAACAACTGTGCAAGAGAAATGTATTGCTCTACTGTAAAGATGGGGAAAGTATCTTTTAGGACCTTCCTCAGACACAGAAGAGCACTCAGTGAATAAACCCAGCAATTCAGAATTCTAGACCCTCGCTACCCAAGGGGTGGTCCCTGGACCAGCAGCACTGGCATCACCTGAGAGCGTATCAGAAAGACACAACCTCTGGTCCCACCCCAGACTCACTGAATCAGAATCTGCATTTCAGCAAGATCGCCAGGTCTTTCACAGGCACATGAAAGGTTGAGAAGCGTGGCACTGGAGCCGGGGTCAACAGCCTTTTTCTGTAAGAGGCCAGACAGTAAATATTTGAGGCTTTGCAGGCTATTACGTCTCTGTCGCCACTATTCAGCTCTGTCATTGCAGTACAAAGGCAGTCACAGACAATACAGAAATGAATGGGTGCGGCTGTGTCAATAAAAACTTATTACAAAAACAGGCAGTGTTGGTCCATATATTGCTTGTAGCTGTAGTTTGCCGAGCTCTATCCTAGATGGTCTGTAGTTTAGTTTTTCCTACCATACTAGATTGTAAGCTCCTAGAGGGCCATGAGTATTGCTTTCTCCAGAAGGGTCTTTGACACATAGCAGTTCTCTATGCATTCTTGCTGGTAGGTTGCTTTGCTGTGTGGATAAGATGCCTTATTCATGAAAAAATTCAAATGAGAGGAAAAATATGTGTGCTGGAGTCAAGGCTGTTGCTCTAACGCAGGAGGTCTCACAGTGTTTGGCTTCAGTCCAGTGCCATCTGTCAATCTTGCAAGCACAGGAGCGTGCTTGGTTAGCCCACTGAGAGCAGATTCAGTTCTCAGCGTTGGAGTCATAGTGGTCAAGTTCATAAGACTGCTGTATAAAGGCAGAACGAGCAGTTATTAATGTACACTGAGAAATAGTTTTCACAGGGGTGATAATATGCACTGGCATGGCCAACATTTTCTTTTCCTTTAGGTCAGCACTTCTTAATCTGGGGTCTTGGGGTTCACATGACCCTGGGACACCTGAAAATTGTATGCAAAATATGTCTATTGTATTTTTCTTGGAGGAAGGTCTATAGTTGTAATAGATTCCTAAAGAGGCCCGTGAATGATGCAGAGAAGGCTAAGAATCACTGTAGGTACACTGACATGAACATCCAAATTGTAATTTAAATCCCAATTTTCTACTTTAAAATAAGAATTGTGGACTTCCCTCGTGGTGCAGTGGTTAAGACTCTGCCTGCCAGCGCAGAGGACACAGGTTTGAGCCCTGGTCCGGGAAGATCTGACATGCAGCGGAGCAGCTAAGCCCGTGCACCACAACTACTGAGTCTGCGCTCTAGAGCCAGTGAGCCACAACTACTGAGCCCACGTGCTCTAGGGCCCATGTGCTGCAACTACTGAGCCCATGCGCCACGACTACTGAAGCCCACGTGCCTAGAGCCCGTGCTCCGCAGCAAGAGAAGCCACCGCAATGAGAAGCCCGCGCACCGCAACGAAGAGTAGCCCCCGCTCGCCGCAACTAGAGAAAGCCCGCGCGCGGCAACGAAGACCCAATGCAGCCAAGAATAAATAAATTATACTAAAAAAAAGGACAAAGAAAGTAAAAAAATGAAATAAGAACTGTTAATGTTACGGCAAGATAATATTTTTGGAAAATTAAGATCTGCTTATTTTCAACAACCCGTGCTACAGCTGGTCTGATACAGGTTGGTCTGCTACAGCTGCGCCATTCTTTGCCTGCGGGGAAACGTGACAAATTAGATTGGAGAAGTCAGTTCTTGGCTGTTGAGTTTCCAAAGCCTAGCTCTGGGAGTGGTGGTGGGTGGGAACTAAGAACCCGAGCAGTAACAGTGAACGCTAGATTTGCCTGTGATGAGAGCATAAATTCTCTGCTCCAGCTAAGGATTCTTTAGACTGAGGGAAAGGAAGTCAATGGGAAATCAAAGACAGCTTGGATTTTGGTGGGGTCTTGGAGTAAGTGGCCTCCTGCCTGCCTCTTTAGGTTGAGTTCCAGAGGTGGAGGAGCGCAATCATAAATTTAAACAGTTTGGGGGAATTTGAGAACAGAGGAGACGTGTGCTTTCTGTTCCCTTTTCCCAGATCGAGTCCAGTGAAGCAGAGGGACCTCCAGGTAGAAATATCTGAATGGTGAGGTTAGTGGGTGGGCTTGAGAAAGCCTCAGAATATCCTGAGTAGTGCAGGAGCAGCAGGATATTTCTTGAGTACTTGAGAGCTACACAGACATGGCATCGAGAAATGGTAAACCTGAAGAAGCCTTGTGGTCAGGACTTGGCAGGAGGATGTGGCAGTGATCTTTGTGGACAGATGGCCAAAGACCAGATGAAAATGAAGACAGCTCAGTGACTGTGAGGCAAAACGAGACCAAGGACAGACTCTGAACTGATCACGCCAATGTCTTCTCACCAGTTTAGCAACTCAGGCGAAAGGGAGAAGGGCAAAATTAAATTTCCCCCACCTGGAACTCAAAATAGCAATTAATTATAGATATGGAAAAAATAAAGGCAATTGTTTTTACCAAACTCCTGAGTTTGTGGATAGGAATACATACCTGCCACTTTGATAGGACCTAGAGTCCCCTAAGTCTGAGAATATGAACCACATATTCTCTTCCAGTAAGTCAGTGATTCACACCCTAGTTGCATATTACAGTCACCTGAGGAGCTTTTAAAATACTTATGCCCAGGCCATTTTGCAGATCAATTAAATTAGAGTCTCTGAGGTAGGACTCAGGCATCTGCATTTTTTTAAAGTTCCCTAGGTGATTCCAATGTGCAACCAAGTTTGACAATGGTGCCATATGATCTCCGTGGAAAGCAAAGCCATAATAAGAAGGTTACATGATGGGAATGGAACCAAACCCTAGTGAATGAGTTATATTAATTGAATGTGTTATCTTAATATATATTATATTTATATTATAATAAATAACATTAATATATATTATACTTTCAGGCATTCACCTTCACTACAAGGATGGGGTTAGAAACTCTTAGCTCGTGGCAGAGTTTGGATGATTCTGCCAACATTTGCCTCAGCTACTCCTTATGTCTTCTGCTTCTGTAGGTAACCAAGCCCTTTTCTGATGGTCACATTCTTTCTTTAGTCATATCAGTGGGCTCAATCTGGTTATTGTCTAGTTCTGCAGGCTTGGGAGACTTTCTGTGTCTTAAAGGTGATTGCATATCCCTGCTCTGATTCATTACATATTGATTTTATCTTATTTTATTTTATTTTATTTTATTTACATATTGATTTTAAAGTTGAACTCTCAGAGGATAACCTTATTTTCCCCATTTCCAAGTTCTTAGGGATGTATTACCGTACTCCCACCCCATCCCAGTCCTGACTGGTCACATCACAAACCGCATATCTCTTCAGAAAGGCTATTAATATATAATATGGCCCAAAGCACATCTGTCACTGATTTAAAAGGAGATTCCCATCAACAACTTCTTTTAAAACATTCAAAGATCATAGCAAACATTCTTTGGCCATGTCAGATAACAAAGATGGAGAAGTAGTTTGCAAGCATGGCCATGTAATCTTATGTCAAATCATATGGAGCAATACTCTGAAATACCAAGCAAATGAATTTGCTAGCAAGCATTTATTGAACATCTATTATCTGTCAAAGACTGTACCAGTGAAAACAAAAATAAGAAATCTGGTCCCTGGCTGAAAAATGACTTGATCTAGTCTACAACCTATCTGGGCACTATGTTTATTTCAATGTGTGCATTGTAATCACTTATAAATCTGGCAAAATGCCTGTGTTTTGAAAGAGCTAATGATGACTTTTGATGATACCATAAGGTTTATCACATGTGTGTGTACAGACACACACACACACACACACACACACACTGCCATTATTTGTGGCCAAGTTTGGCTTATGACAAAACAAATTAAGCCTTAAGTGTTGCTTCTTTCCTTAGCAGATAACTTAAGTAAGGCCACTTTTGCTTGTTAACCATTAACAGGAGGATAGAAATGTACATTTTTTCCCCTTTCACAGTATTAGTCCTCAAATAAACTGTGCTTTTCCTTGCCTTCAATCCACACAGTAGCCAGAGTGATTTTAAAATCATTATGTCCCACCGCTATTGGAAAATTTCAATGCCTTTCCATTGCCCTTAGAATAAAGTCTAAATTTAAAAACACGTCTTATAACTCCCCTCCCCAACCCTTGCAGGAAGCTTTCCTTAATTTCCTACCCCACTCCTATCCTCACTGGATTAGATATTTTTTCTGGGTTCTCCACTCATAGCAAATACCATCACATTGGGGTTAGGTTTCAACATATGACTTTTGGGGGGAGACAAACATTCAGTCTATAGTAGCCTCCATATAATCTCCTGTTTACTGTTTGTCTTCTCTACTAGACTGTAAATTCCTGGAGGGCAAGAGCTGTGTCTTTTTCATCTTTGGGTCCTCACAGTGTCCAGAACAAACTAGGAGCTCGTTATCTGCTAAATAAGTGAATAAATGCTCTTCCCTCTTTATAGAATGCCTTTCTGTTCCCAGGGTCCTCCTCTTCTCTGTCTAGAGAAAGCCACCTCCTCAAGACCCCAGCCAGTTATCACCTCTGCTGTGTGGCTTTCCCTGACACCCTAGGCAGCGCCAGGTCGGTTGTCATCACTCCCTCCCTGCGTTATTACGGAGCCCCAGCCAAGGCGTGCAGCCTTTGCAGTCACACGGGGCCCCACGCTGAGGGGAGTCTCTCACTTGGTTTAATGCTCTGCTGTCACTGTCTTAAAACTCATAATGATTTTTGAACGAGAGGCCCTGTGTTTTCATTCTGCCTTGGGCTCTGCAGATTAGAGCAGAGTCCTGGTCCCAGTGCAGTGCACGGCACCTAGCCTGGGGTTCACTAAATGATTCTGAATTTGAATGTTGAATGGTCCAGTTTTTCCTGTCCAGAAAAGGAACCATAAACATCTCTCTGTGAGATTCCTTTACATTATTTCAGCACACTTATCAAAGTCTTACTACTCTCATAGATCTTTCTTGATTCACACTTGGCATTGCATTCACTGAAACCACAAAGGAAATGTTCTCATCCTTGAAGAACAAATCCTACTCCAATTCAGCATTCCTTCAAATGGTCATATAGAAAACAGAGAGTACTTCATGGTTTTTCATCAAGAGGAGTGGCTTTGATTTGGTGAGGCGCTCCTGGGAGAAGGGCAGGGTGAGGGATCTAATAGCATACCTGGGACGTGTATTTCGCCACTCTCCTTCCTCACGCTCGCAGTAGAAGTGCAGGACTTGGCTCCTAGGAAAAGCAGAAGAGCCTTTACTTTGATAACACCTCTAAGAGAGGGCTATTAAGAAAGTGCCTTTTTAGTTGAAATAGGAAAACATGTTGTGAAACAAATGAATGCCCTCTCAACCTGGTTTGATGTAGAGATATGATTTAGTAGCTCTGCTTGATAATTCTATTCACTTGTTGTGGCTTGTACAGAACATTTTTCCTAGGAGAGTATGGAACTCATCAAGGTCAGTTGTGATCAGAAACAGCTTGAGTGGTATATAGCACTGTATTTCCATTGATTTTTTTCAAAGCAGTGTTGGTTCAGTGGTTGTATTGTTTTACTTGTTCTCAAAGCCTTAATTAGGGGGTGATGAACATTGCAGAAAGGAAAGCTGAGCTTTTGCAATCAGCCACGGTCATTTATTTGATCAATAGCATTGATATCAGGACCACATTGCCAACAACGACATAATCATCATCATCATCATCATCATCATCATCATCATCATCATCGCCACCATCACCCTATACGTTAGTGTAGGGCTTAGTTTCCGAAGTGCTTTCTAACCCACTACCTGTCTCTGTTATTGCTGGGGGAGGGTGCATTTCTAGGGAAGGTGTGTTTGTCATTTTCTTTTCACATCCACTTACTGGAGATGTTTCTTTGAGAAATTAAAAGGAAAACTGGAAGAGGCAGAAAAAATTTGGAAACTCAGAACATAAATACTGTAAGAAATACAATTGGTTTAGGAGGAAAAAGTCTAAAATAATAGGAAAACATTCCAAACAGGAAAGGAAGTGATTTGAGCTCTGTGCCTGAGGAGGGCAGACAGAGGGTTGCCGTAGTGTCTTCCGAGAAGGTGCCCAACCAGCCACAGGCACTGATGCTTGGCTTTCACAGGATCTAGCTCTCTCTGGGCTCTGTGGAGGCATGGGCTAACCCAATTAACTGCTCTTTATGCAGGCTCCCCTGGAAAATGATAAAGAGGAGTGGGGAGGGGGTGAAAGTCTCGCTAATTGCTGTTTGCAAACAAATACATTGTGAGGATGAAAGTAGTCACCTGATAAAAGGGTTCCTCTCATTACAAAAAGGATGACAGGTGCTTTCAAATAGGGATCCTTCCATTGTTTGTTTATAGGTTATTAATTACTCAACCAAGAAACTAAAAGCCCCTGCTGAAGAAATGTCAACCAGAAATTAAGACAAAGTATATCTAAAATCATACTGGTAGATAGACTTTAGACGTCAAGTTTTACATTTTTCATTTTACTGGAGAGCAAGCTAAAATACCAGAGTATGGTTCAATACCAGACCCCTGGCAACCCTTGAGAACAAGCAAGTGAAAAAGATCAGAGCCTTTTGATAAAACCTATAGTTAAACTGCAATTAATATTGATAAGGACGCATATTTTCTACCCCTGTTAGATTTCAGGTTGTGCGAGGGCAGGGACTGTGTCTTGTTCATCTTGCAGCACAGGGCCTGGCATACGATAGAGATGCAGGAAATGCTTCCTGACTGAGTATAAAATGTAGAGGGATCCTGGAGTGATGCGAGCAGCATAGTTGGTGTAGAGTCAGGGAGTAGTAAAGTCTTGACCAGAGTTTGACAATTTGAGACACCTAAAAAATTTGCTTGGCATTCCAGCGTGATGCCTTTTACCCTGAGAAACACGGTCTGTGTTCGGAAGCATGTGTCTGGCTCTTTGGGAAGGGGCACTGCTGAGGCATCATATTCCCTTCTGCAACACAGATCAGAGCACAAAATTTGATGGACGTGACTAGGCTGAGGGACTCCTGGGCAGGCCCCTCTCTTCACTCCAGTGCCTTGCAAAAAGAGGAAAAGGTTTTTTTTCTGCCTTCTCTACTCATCACCCTCTACATTTGGAAAGAAGCACTAAGCCTAGATTTGTGAGGAAGGTCTGTTGCTACTTCTTTCGATACCATATGGTGCTGATTCAAGGGTAGATCCTAATGTTCAATGCTCTAATGTTCAAGAGATTCAACTGAATAGATATTTCTTGAATGCCTATTTGTAAGGCTGAAAGCATGTGGACTGAAGCTACTAGTTGGTAAGTTTGAGAAGGTATTCTCTGTAGCATCAGTTGAGTGGATATTGGCTTGTCAGTTCTTGTTCATTCCTTGATCCATTCAATTTGTCTTTCATAGCATCCTATTGGCTCCCTTCATGGCATTTACTACAGTTTCTCATTCTATATTGTGACTGATGTGATGTCTAACTGTCCCACTGAGATATAAGCTCCATGATGGCAGACATCATGCATGTTCTTGCTCACTACTGTAGCCTTAGAGCCTAGTAAAATGTCTGGTGCATAGTGTGTACTCAGGAAATGTAACCAATGATTCTCTACCCAGTGTGAAGTACAAATAATGTACCCCTAAATCCTGCATGCCACATACAGTCAAGTCAATGTGTACATTCAATAGACCATTTCTTTCATTTCTCGTGAGCTCTTATTAAAACAGTAGTACATTTCAATCATTGGTGTCTTTGCATAAAGCACATATGGCATGCAAAGTCACCTTAAAGTAATGCAGTGATCCATGGGTTGGCAGGACTTGAATGTAGCCTGATAGTAACACATCAACAAAAGAATGTGTTCTTATAAGGGCTATTTGGGTTGTTAACGTTAGAAGCTTAGCAGAAGA
The DNA here is from genome assembly GCF_009873245.2 of Balaenoptera musculus. Lineage (NCBI taxonomy): Eukaryota > Metazoa > Chordata > Mammalia > Artiodactyla > Balaenopteridae > Balaenoptera > Balaenoptera musculus. Next base: position 122,831,482 of record NC_045806.1, on the reverse strand, counting down.
TATTCTATCGATAAACATATGAGTCATTATAAATTAACACCCTGGCCTCTGGTTTTATAAGTATCTGTGAATTTGCTTAACATGACTTTGCCCTTGAGAGATGAATCCATTCCATTTCAACTGGACTGATAAAAGATAAAATCAGATTTTGGAGTCTACAAAATTAAAGTCCAGACACTTGACCTACCTTGGCAATTCATCAAGATAATGTTACTCTGTTAGGACTCTTCACATAGGATTCATCCTGGTACGTGGGATTTCAATGCATGGAATATGTCAATCCTTGAACTTGAACTGAGGTTGCTACTGTTTCAAATTTCTGCCAAACATGCAGTACAGAGAAATGCTAAACAGATTTGGAAGGGTTTCAAGGGAAAATTCCTTCAAAATTGACCACAATTACTGGAAATTATTCCACATTGCAGTGAAATGTATATATTATATTATATTATATACAAATATATATATTATACTCAGTTCATATTATTATAAATCAGGCCACTCTAAGATAAATAAAATACACTATTCCTCTTTCTTTCACTCTCCTGTTTTGAACTACATTCTATACCATTGAATTCCTTTGGTCTTGACTTGTTAGGTAGTTCTTTTTGTCTATGGTTTTCTTTTTTACATTTCTTCCTCATGAGATTTGCTTGGCAACTCATGAGCTCTCTCTCTCTCTCCTTTCCTTCTCCCTTTTTCTTCCTTCTTCTCCTATTTTCTCTTTCCTTTTTCTTCCCTGCCACTTTTATCCTTAGTTGAGCTTACAAGTAAGAAGTCTAAATAGCCACTTATGAAGTAGTGTTAGAACAATGTCAGCAAGTCCCTCTGCTCCCAAAGAAAGTTGCCTGACCCTCCGAAGAAGAACACTGTGATACAGCCACTTGGATGCTGTGGACATTTTGGTGCCTTGTTGGGATTGCAGTTTTATTCTTTTTTAAAAAAAGTTTTTTTTTTCCCTCCTGAGAAAATACAGGTTTCTGATCTTTGTCAGAAAAAACCTTTAAAGTAATGGATGGTCATTTGTTTGGAAACTGTAGCCAGGATGGCTAGCTGTGTGTTTCAGTTATCTATTGCTGCCCGCAAACTTAGCAACTTCATACAACAACCATCTTAATATTTCTCATGATTCTGTAGATTGATTGGCTCAGTCTGGTGATTCTTCTGCTAGACTTTCTTGGGAGCTCTCACATATCTGTAGTCAGATGTTGGTTGGGGCTAAAACATACAAGATGTCTTCACTTACATAGTCTGGCACCTTGAGGGGGATGGCTGCAGGCTGGGCTTGGCTGGGATGATGGGACAGCTGTGTCATTCCTTCTTCATGTAGCCTTTTCACATGGTCTCATCATCAGGGTTGCTGGACTTCTTACCTGGTGGCTCAGTACATCAATGGGCACAAAAGCAGAAGTTGAAAGGCCTTCTTAAGGTTTTGTTCCTGAAAAGGCACAGGGTCACTTCTGCTGTATTCTGTTGATTAAAGCAAGACACAGGACAACCCAGGTTCAGTGTGGGAGGGGGCTACTTAGAGGCATGAATAGTGTGAGGCATGGTTCATTTGGAGCTATCTCTGGAGGTTAACTGCCACTCTGGGCAACACAATTCATGTCCCCTCAGGTGTTGCTGGACCATGGCTGACCAGCCCAAGACTATATTTTCCAAACTCCATTGCCTCTAGTTGTGACCATTGACTAATTCTTGCAATGGAATGGGAGTGAAAATGATGTATATTATTTTGGGGTCAAGGCTTTATGAAATGAATGTGCCATTTCTTTCCTCTTTCCCTTTTTCTTTGGCTGGATGCAAGTAGTAAGATCCTAGAGGATGATAGAGCCACAAATTAGAAGGAGCCTGGGTCCTTGCATGACTACATGGAGGAAAGCTGCCAGTAGAACAGACACACCAACTTTGCACTATTATATGAACAAAAAATAAACTTATGTTGTGTTAAGCTCCTGAAATTTTGCTACCACAGCCTATTACTACCCTACTAATATAGAAATGTGGTACTTGATGAAGGCCAATTGGTATTTACTGTCATGCTAAGTATAAGGATACCAAATACCAAAGTTCTATGCCTACTTTATGGTGACACTAAAATGCAGATCATGAAAGTTTCAACAATTCAACTCAAAGAGGGAATGCAGCAGATGCCATTGTTGATAAAGAATTTTCCCATTAATTCATGGTCATAACTAATTAATTTTTCCTTTTATTTGTAGTCAATATTTGTGCTAAATTGCTGCTAATACACTGTGAATTGATATGAAGACCACTGAAGAGTTGCATAAGGGAAGTCAGACACTGTAGGTGTACTAAAAGATAAAGCTCTATGTTAGTGTAAAACTACTGTCACAAACACCAAAATTTATGGGAAGTTAACCACTATCAAGATCAGGGCATAACAGTTTCATCACTTAAAATTTATTTTTGCATGGATGAAAAGTTGAGGAGAAATTATAATGGATATGTGAAAATGGCAGTAGAAAAAGTACAGTGGCATTCAAAATAGTGTCAAAACAGCCACGACAGGACAGAAGACTCAAATTCATCATATACTTGCCACAATAGCTGATATTCCTGGTATCAAAGTCTCACAAGGTTGGAAAGGGCCAAAAAAGTTATGTAGTTAACATTAGTTCTGTAGTCAAAACCGTAACAAATTGGATTCTTTTTTTTTTTTTTTTTTTTTTTTTTACAAATTGGATTCTGGTAAATGCAATTCACGATCCTGCAGAGCGGAAAAGAAGCAGGCCCGGGTATCATACCTGGGACTAAAGTTTCTGCAGGTGTGTTAAGCTCCCTTGATTTTGAGAAACAAAGAAGCACTCAAGATACCTTAAGTAATTCGAGTTAGTGGTAAGAATATAGACTAGGGGTAACCTCCTTGGACTAACAGGTAGCTGTCACTCAGTATCTAAGAAAGCTGCTCCAAGGACTGAGTTTTCTTGTCACACACCCTTAGCTGAAACGATTCATGGATCTCCAATTCAGAACTCTTATTAACTGGGCTCTGCTACTTTCTCAGTCTTGCCTCTCTTTTTTCTTAGTACCAGAAGAGACTATCTGATGACCTCCCCTCCCCCAACCTCTGTATCTCTGCCCATACACTCAGCCTTCTCCTGGTACTATGGATGGCCCATACAATCTCCTAACTAAAGCCATACCCTCCATTTGTGCAGTCACTTTCACCTCTTCTCAGCTATTCAAAGACAACACTCCAGCCATTTTCCCTTTCTTCCTTTCATCGTCAAATTTCCCCCTCTCAACTGGATCATTCCTGTGAGCATAAGACCAGCTTGTAATTTCTCCATCCTTAAAAAAACAAAACAAAAACCTTGGCCCCATATCTGTTTCCATCCACTGTCCCACTTTCCTGCTCTTTTATAGTAAAACTCCTTGCAAAAAGTTGCCTGTGTCCACTGTCTTCCTTTCCTCTCTTTGTGTTCCCTTTTGAACTTACTCTAATCAGGGTTTCATCCTCACCACTCTATTAATACAGCTATTGTCAAGGTCCAAAACCTTCTCATTGTTGAATTCAGTGGTCAATTATCATTCCTCATCTTACCTGACCTATGTGTAGTATTTGATAACAGTTAATCTTTTTTTCTTCCTTGAAACACTTTAACCTGGATTTCAGGACCCATGCTTTCCTGGTTTTCCTTCTACCTTACTGGCCATGCCTCCATTTACTCTGCTGATTCCTCCACATCTCCTATCCCTAAGTATTGGGCTGCCCTGGACTCAGTCTTCAAATCTCTATCTATATTTATTTCTTATTGACTTATCCAGTTCCATGGCTTGGAATACCATTGTATGTTAATGATTCCCAAATTTGTATCTCCAATCCTAGAACCTCTTCCCTAATTACTAGACTCATATATCCAACGGCCTTCTTGACATCTTGACACATGAATAGCTAATGCACATCTTAAACTTAATATCTCTGTTATGGACTGGATATTTGTGTCTCCTCCAAATCCATATGTTGAAACCTAATCCCCAATGTGATGGTATTAGGAAGTGAGGACTTTGGGAGATGATTGTGTCATGAGGGTTGAGCCCTCATGAGTGGGATTTGTGCCCTTATAAAAGAGGCCCCAGGGAGCTCCCTGGCCCTTCTGCCATGTGAGGATACACTAAGAAGATGGCCATCTGTGAACCAGGAAGCATGCTCTCACCAGACACCAAATCTGCTGTCACCTTGATCTTGGACCTCCCAGCCTGCAGAACTGTGAGAAATAAATTTCTGTTGTTATAAGCCATCCAGTCTATGATATTCTGTTATAGCAGCCTGAACTAAGACAACCTAAAACAGAACTCCTGATGTTCTCCCCAAATTTGACCAATCTCTACATTTTTTAAAGTCAGGAAATGGCAAGTCCATTATTCTAGTTGCATAGGCCAGAATAACATTGGAGTTATTCTTGACTCTTTTTTTTTTCCTCTCTCACATCCCACATCCAATATGTCAGCAAATCCTGTGGCTCTATTACCAATTAAAACCAAAATTCAACCACTTCTTCCCCCCTCGACCCCTTTGGTCTAGGCTTCCACCATCTTCCTTCTGGATGATGGTAATAGTCTGCTAACTTATCTCCCTTATTTGACAGTGATCTTTTAAAACTTTAAATCAGATCATATCAATCTCCTGCTCCAAAGCCTCCAGTAGTTTACCATCGTAATGAGGGTATAATGGCCTACAAGACATCTGTTACCTCTCCTAGAAATAAATTTTTCATCCATCTCCTACTACTTCCACCTTACTCCACTCTGGCTTTCTTGATATCTCTCCCCCTATCTATTTCCTTTGACCAACTCCTCTCCATAGCTTTTATCTTTATCTGTGATGCTATTTTACCCAGTACTTCTTTTTTTTCTTTTTACTACTAGACAGTGAGCTCTGCAAAGTCAAAGATCTTTGTTTTTTAGTTCACTAGTATATCCCCAGTGCCTAGAACAGTGCCTGGCAAACAATAGTTGATTTATTTTTTTTTTAAAGATTTTTTTGATGTGGACCATTTTTTAAAGTCTTTATTGAATTTGTTACGATATTGCTTCTGTTTTATGTTTTGTTTTTTTGGCCGCGAGGCATGTGGGATCTTAGCTCCCCGACCAGGGATCAAACCTGCACCCCCTGCATTGGAAGGCGAAGTCTTAACCACTGGACCACCAGGGAAGTCCCAACAGCTGATTTATAAATATACATATTTATTGAATAATTGTATAAACTGTCAACTGGCTGTACATGTATTTTTCCAATTCCCTAATCTGGAGGTGAGGATCTGGTTGGCCTAATGAATTATCATTGCAACTTTATACATTACTGGTGAGTCGGCTGCTTCTGAGTCAGGGCCTACTTTTGGTCTAATCAGTGAGTAGAGGCTAGGGCCTTTTTTACTCAGAAGAAGCCTGCAGCTAGGTTCTGTCTATTACTGTTAGGTGGGATGAAGATAGTATGTATATTAGGTTGTGGCACAGACTGGATGCTCTGAAAGAAGATGGGCTTAATGTATTGCCCTGTAAGATTTTAGAATATGATCTCAATTTCCAGGTCAGTTTAAATGACTTAACTCCCATTTACTTACACTTCAGGATGGTTTTTTTAACTATACAGATTGAGAAATGAGCAGGTGTATATGGGTGTTGGGGATGCAAGCTATGTGATCTCAGAAAAATCATTTAACCTCTGATCTTCAGTTTCCTCATCTCTAAAATAAGTAATAATAGCAGCATTTCCCTCATAGGATTGATATGAGAATTAAATGAGTGTATATATGAGTGTGTGTGTATCTGTATCTTATTTAATTGCTTAGTACATTATTAATGTTGTTATTATATTATATATTTTTATTAATGTACATTGCTTATTTAATTACTTAGCACATGGTTATTATTAATTGCTTAGCACATCATTATTATTGTTAGTAGTAATAGTATTATTATGATTTGGGACTGGATTCCTTGCAAATATGAAGAAGTTGTCTAAGGGTGAGAATACCTCCATTCTAGGAGAAATGAGCTGTAACCATCAGTATGGGTTTATTAGGGTTTATTAACATATCCAGAGTTCCATTGTTTTCACAGAGGGTGTGTGAGTCTTAAGTACATGTTGGACAAAGTTTGAGGTGTGACTTATAAGTGTAATAAAAATTTGAGTTCATCTTGTGGATTTCTTCATAGCTTCCACTTAACCATTCTTCCAGGAGAAAGATGATTTGATGATTTTTTTTCCTAAAAGGTAATCTCTTTTAAGAATTGGGACCATGTCTCTTGACTTTATATTCCCAGTGCCTGGCATTTGTTTGATGACTGCAAAAGAATAGTTGCATCTTAGGTCTGTGGGTATGTGAACTAGTCCAAGAAACAACCTGTGTGTTACTATGTGTGAAAACATGTGCTTGTGTGTGTGTGAACATTTGTGTGTGATTTTATGTGTTGCATGAAATTAGACAGTATCCTCTGTGAGGGAAGTGAGAGTGTGTTTCATTTCCTAGGATCAATAGATGCAGCAGTCAAGTGCCCAGCATTGGGTATGCCCTGAATAAATACTTCTTGAATGAAAGAAGGGTTAGAGGCAGTGTCAAAGAGTAGACGTGGGATTTGTGGTCATCCAGAACAACTTCTCTCTGGGACTGTGGAGAAGTTACCTAACTTTTATCTAAGATCCAGGTTCCTCATAAGTTAAAGAGGGATATTAATAGTATCTATCTCTTAGGGTTGTGGTGGAGATGGAAGAATCGAAGCATGCAAAGTGCTTAGCACAATGTTTGGCAAAAAGTAAGGAAGTTGTTGTAACCGCTGCTTCTGCTGCTGTTATTTGCATAATGCCTGTAATGGTCCAGGGTAAATATCTGTGGTTTTGGCTTGTGTAAGATGGAATCCATTGGGAAAATGCTAGGCTATGTTACAGTAACAAATTAGCTCTGAAGCATAGTGATTTAACATAAAAGGCTTTATTTCTTGTGCATGTAGTATAATGTAAGTCAGGTGACTCTCCTGGGCAGCTCTACTCCATAAAGTGTCTTAGCAGTCAAGCCGTCCATTTTCTGGCTCTGTCACTTCAACATGTCCTCCAAAATGAGGCAGGAGTAGAGAGCTGGAGGATTATGCAGGGGCTTTTAAATGCTTGAACCCGGAAATGGCACACATCACTTCTGCTCATATTTCATTCACTAAAACTAGTTCACATGCTCCTCCCTTAACAATGAGAAAGGCATTCTTCTACACACCTGGGGAGGAGAACTGGCTTTGGATGAGCTTCATCAATCTTATCCACATAGGGTGTGCTATTATGGGGCAGTCATTAATTGATCACTTATTCATTGATGATTAATGACAATATTTAGCCTCTTGTACAATATGTGTATAATTTTGATTATTGTTGCAATTGTTCTTTGAAAACTTGCCTGACCTTCAGGCCTGAAACTAAGATTTCAATATTCTATTCACACAACTAGTGACAGGACATCTTATCTTTCTGTCTAGGGCTGCCACACTTGTGTAGATTGAGTAATGAACAACTAAGTGTTCAGTGATTGACTTTTGTATAGATTTACCTTTCTAAATTCTCATTCTCACTTTTTGGCCTCTGTATGTTCTTTACTTACTTGCCAGCTCATTGATACATTTAAATAAATAAATAAATAAATAAATAAATAAATAAATAAATATATTTTATCCATCCAGCATTATGTTACTTTCAGTGGAAGGGTCATTCAGGGCATCTAGTCCACCATATTGCTAGTAGTCAAAGAATTCACATAGATTAAAATTCAAAGAAATGTGAGTTCACAGAAAAAAACCTCAAAACATGCTAGAAATTAAGGCACTATGAACAAAAACCACCTGAAATAGCAGAAGATTCAGAAACAAAAAAACTTTAGATATTGGAATTACCAGATGCCAAACTTAAAAGTATATTTATTATATTTAAATATATTAGATAAAAGATTAAAAATATGAGCATATCATAAGATTATAAAAGTTATCAAGAAGCTTTGAAAAACAATGAAATAATTTATAGTAATAAAAGTATAATTGAAATTTAAAATTCAGTATATTTAATGAATACATGTAAAATTAAATTAATATATTTAATAAACAAACTGGAAGATAGATCTGAAAAAATTATTGTTTCCCTTTGGGTAATGGTGGACTAGGTAATTAATACCTCCCTTCTTTTTCAAGATAATGTTTATGTTTAATCCATCTCTTAAAATTGTCTTCTTAAAAGCATAAAAGTTAAAAAACATAGTAAAGAATTACCAGGCAAAGATATGGGAGAAGACAGGAAAACAGGGAAATGGCCTGCCATTCAAGACTGCCCCTTTCCCTGGGAGAGTTTGCCGATTTGGAATAGGTAACAGAGATGCTGAGTCTCTTTTTAAAAGCCTTTAAAAGCCTTTTGTGTAGGGGACAAAAGTTTGGGGTACAGAATCGAACAAAGTTAGGGGTCAGGCAAACTACTTCATGTTTTGGACCAGCAGTTGGCAAACTTTCTCTGCAGAGAGCCGGAGAATAATATCTTTGCAGGCCACATATGGTCTCCAACTCATCTTGTCCTTTGATTTTGTTTACAACCCTTTAAAAATGTGAAAAATGTTCTTTGCCCATGGGTCATGCAAAAGCAGACCATGCACTGGAATTGGCTTGTCAGCCATATTTGACCTGTGGGCTGTAGTATGATTACCCCTTCTTTAGACTGAGAACATGGAAAGAAGCATCCTAGAAGTAATGGTAAATTGGAAGGAGGATGGCACTTGCACAGACGGCAATCAGCTCTGTGTCACCTGGACAGCCCCCAAAATCTCAAGACCAAATATTGGATTAAGGTGATCCCAGGTTTAAGCAATTGAAGGCACCTGGCAGAAACAAGTGAAAAACTTCTCTAGAGGAAGTTATCATCATTTCCGAAATAAATTAAGGTCTACATGTAATTTTTGAAATATAGTGTTCAATACTCAATGAAATATAACAGGAAACAAGACAATATGAACATGAAAAATCAGAAAGAACAAAAAGTAGAAATAAGACTCCCATCTTACATTTCAAGATGGGTTTTTCACTATATAGATTCATATCATTAAAACTTAATATCTTCCTTTAGGAGATGCTAGACTCAAAATAGTGTAATATTTCAGTGACTTGCCACATGATGAAAAAAATGAAAGCCTTTTTGTAAATGTTGATCTTTGTATATTATGTCTACTTTAGGTAGACATAAAAAAATCTTTCGTTCATCCATTCACTTATCCATTCATTTAGTCATGCATACGCGTGCACGCACGCACATGCACGTGCATACGCACGTACACACGCTCATACAGGGCTCGACACAGGTGTAGGCGCATAGCCTTCCGCTTAGAATGGCGATGTGTTGCTGTGAAAAGCATGCCCACCAATGTGGAAAATCAAGCCGGTTGCTTATAAAAACGGAGCCAGTCTGCTTGGATCCGAGACTGAGAATCCAGACCATGTGGATCACGTGTCCGCTTTCCCGGGACTGACGCGCTGCTCAGGAAACACTTGTTGGGTGAGTAGTGGTCATATGTCTATTGGATTTAGCTCTGCTTCCTCTTGCTCTGCTTTGTGTTGACTTTTTCTGTGTGAACAGTGTGTTGCTGGCCTCTGGGTTAAGAGGAGTTATTTAATGCACACAGGCCAGTGGACAGCCTCTAACTGTTACGAGTTCAGGGGATCTAATATCTTGGGAGGATTTATACCTATTACTTAACTGCCTGAATACCAAGTTCCTTTCTATTAGCTTTATAATAAGATGAGTTTGGGTCTCACGTTTATCCCAAGAAGACAGCCTTATCCAAATCATCTGTATTTTAGCAGGCAGTACCAAACTTCAGGCCTCAGAAACACATTTTAAATAATTCTTGCCATGCCATATATTTTAAGTATCATTAAAAAGACATTTTCTTGCAAAAAAAACCTAATATCTTCCTTTAGATGAGACAAAATTAAAAATCTCTGAAGAGGACTGGAAAGTATAAAAACTGACATAGGTTTGAAAGAGAACCAAATAAAAATTCTAGAATAGAAAAAAAAAAAACAGTAAGTGAAATCAAGTTCTACAAGTATGGATTTAACAGCTGATGAGAGAATTTGTGAGTGTAATAGAGAATAATTCAGAAGAAATAATCCAAAACAAAACACACAAAAAGGATGGAAAATACAGAACAGATGGTAGGAGATAGAGGATACAGTGAGAAGCTTGAATATATTTAAAATTAATGTCCAAGACTGATAATGGGACAATATTTGAAGAGATAATAGCTGAGAAATTTTCAAAGCATATAAAGAGAATAAAGGCAAAATAAAGATTTCAGAGTAATAAAAACAGGAAATTCTCTACGGACATATTTACAATACAGGGTAATATTCACACAAAAGAAAAGCAATCCCCAGTGGAGGTGTGGAAATGCATGAAGGAATAAGGAATGATAAAAGTAGAAAATGTGGGTAAATCTAAATGAACATTTTAAAACAAATATAATAACAATAACAATAGCATATTGCATGTATGTATGAATAATTATAAATATATATATAATTGAGATACGTGAAAATTTTATTATGGAGTCTGTGCATTGTTCCTGAAGAAGTAAAAGTACTCACTTAATGATAGCATAATTTGAGCAAGAAAGGCAAGTTGTTGAAGAATGCATATAGTATAGATCTATTTATAGCAAATTTATTTATTTATTTATTTTTGGCTGTGTTGGGTCTTCGTTTCTGTGCGAGGGCTTTCTCTAGTTGTGGCAAGCGGGGGCCACTCTTCATCGCGGTGCATGGGCCTCTCACTGTCGCGGCCTCTCTTGTTGCGGAGCACAGGCTCCAGACGCGCATGCTCAGTAATTGTGGCTCACGGGCCTAGTTGCTCCGCGGCATGTGGGATCTTCCCAGACCAGGGCTCGAACCCGTGTCCCCTGCATTGGCAGGCGGATTCTCAACCACTGCGCCACCAGGGAAGCCCTATAGCAAATTTAAAGCATGCAAAATTAAACATGTTTAGAAGACAAATATGTGGCTAACCAATAAAGAAATCCTGAGAATGATGAACACAACATTCAGGCTGGGACTGTCTTTGACCAGGGGAGGTGGATAAGAAAAGGGAGGGTCCTGCAGGGAACATCAATATCAGTGATACTTAAATCAGGTGGTGGACAGTGTTTGTTGAATCATTATTCGTTATATGTAAGTTTCATAAAAGTTTTGTATCTACTCAGTATTACTAAAAACAATGAAAGAGAAAGTAGGTTTATAATGTCTTACGAGATTAAGGAGTAATTTAAAAGTAATAAAACACCAAGAAGAAAAAAAACCCTAAAATTCAGCAAAAATGACAAGAATTCCTCTGAGCCTCTGAGTTAGTAGAAAATAATTAAGCCCAAAAGGTAATATAGCTATTAAAACAAAGTCATAAGACAATGTAAATACTGATAAAATAAGTTGTATTAACATATTAGAAAACAGTTATAAGTGTCTAGGAACAAAAATTGTTTTTACTATTAAGAATGTTATATATAATTTTATTTTAAAATATATTTTATTTATGTTATATGTTTTAAAGATATTTATATATTTATAAATAGTTTAAAATTTATATAATATTCATGATATACCTGAATATTATACATATTATGTATAAATTTATACACATAAATTTATAAATAAATAACAATGTTGTATGTAGTGAACCTCATATACCCATCACTCAGATTCAAAAATTATCAAGATTTTGGAACATATGCTTCCTCATCCTTCCCCATTGCTTTTTATGTTGCTGAAGGAAGCTGGAGTATTAAAATCTGAGAATTAAAAAACACTATAAAAGAAATAAGAGAATCCCAAAGAAAATTTGAGCAAAGAAATTTGTTATTGCAGCAGAGAATTCTAAAGTGCAACAGCGTTTAAACAAGTTGGAGAGCTGATTTCAGATCTCAGAGTTTGTGGAGGGTGAGATTTAAAAACTAAGATTTCAAAAGAGATTTGGTCAAAGGTATTGGAGTGAGGGTCAAGGAGCAGGAAGATCCTTGCCCTGAAGATGCTCACTGTGGGTAGAAACAACTCTGCAGCAATGTAGTGGTTATAGTTGTGCACTGTGAGTGGTGGGGATTTAGTGCTAGGGCAGCAGAGAGGAAGGTATGGGAAATCATGCCTGGGGTTCAAAAAGGCAGCAGCGCGCAGTCTATCTGAACAATACCTTGAAAGATGGGCAAAACCTTGCCAGGTGGAGAAAAGCGGGAGAGGACAGATCCATTAAGACAGAGCAGACACAATCTTTTTACACTAAACACTAAGTCAGGTTCCATAAATCTTTCCCTCACCAGCCCCAAGCCCTACCATTAGGCAGAGGTCTCCAGAAGAGTCGGCAGAAAGTCATATAATGCAAAGTGTGAGTTAGTGAAGCAGGTCAGTTGCTGTGACGTCATATGTGACAGGGCATGGCCATAGGGTAGGTCATTTTGATAAACGGAGTTGGAAAGTCTAGAAAATGGAAAGTGGATAAATCTTGGGGTATTTCTGGAGGTAGAGCTTCTGAGTTGTGTGTGATGACCCCTCATGAAGAGATGGGTCAAGAGGTGGAAAAGGGTGTAAAAAAGGTAGACAGTTTTGCTTCTTTACTAGTCAAGTACTGTTGTTCTCAATCTTAGCTGTATATTAGAATTTCCCTGGAGCTTTTGCCTTTGACCAGCTTTGCCCACAGAGATTTGATTTGGTTTAGGGTATGGCCCTGGAACCAGCATTTTCCAAGCTTCCAAATGATTCTAATGTGTAGCCAGGGTTAAGAACCATCACTGAATCTCTTGTGTTTCTTCTGGAGTAGCTATATTGTGCAGGGCATTTCTCATCGTCTTTATGCTCACTGATGTGCCTAGCACAGTGCTTTATAGTTAGCAGTTACTTAGTAAATGCTTTTTAAATATACAATAATTTCTACAGAACATGCTGTACTAAAATATTGCTGTGTGTCTTCTGGTACAATGGAATCACAGGTTTCTTTTGAATATACGCTGGATAAATATTTTAGTGAGAATGTCTAGAGTAGTATATTAATCAGTTCCATACCTTCTTGTGGCAGACACTCTCGACTGCCTTTCCAGCAGTCATTTCCTTCATCTTTTTTTCTTTACTGACAGGGACCCTGGACAACATAACCAGTCTAAACCAATCATGAAATACCATTTCCATTGACCATTCACTGGTCTAGAGATAAGTATGTGTGACACAGTTTTTGGCCTTCTAGATTATGAGGGGCCATATGCGAAAGGTTTTTTTTTCCATATAAAGAGCTGTACAAAAAGGATTCCCTCTGCCCCTTCCCTCCTGTTTTGCTTTGAATCTTGTTGTGTGAATGTCTGGAGCTGCAGGAGACATCTTGTCAAGAGGCAACAAGGCTGAGGATGGTGGAATAGATAAAAAGGACTTGGTTTATGGATTATGTCTTTGAGCACTCAAACAGACCCTGGGACTGGCTTCCACTAGATTTCTTATTCAGTAAACAGTACATATCTTCCTGGGATAAGCCATTGTTGGTTAGAGTTTTGTTACTTGCAGCCAAAAACATCACACATTGAACAGCTCTTTTTAAAAAAATAAAGATATTTCTTTATTTTTAGAGAATACTCATCTTCTTTGTCATATTTGCTCATAATAGTAAGGTAATCTTAATCACAATTGTTGAGCTTCCTCAGGTTTTTTCTCAGTCTTTTAAAAAAATCTGCTTATAAGAGTAATCCAGATTTACTGAAGAAAAATTTCATAATCCAGAGAAGCATAGTGAAGAAAATTAAAAACATAATCTCGCCACCTAGATATACCTACTGTTAAAATATTTTTCTTTTAGTATCATTTTGAAATTTCACTTTTATTTTTATCACAGTTTTATATAATATATACATATGCTATATATAATACATATATTTATATCATATATATTAATTTATAATATGTTATATATAATATAAATAGATAAAATGGTGATAAAATACTATATATAATTTATATGAATATATTTATAGACTTTAAATGAATTAATAAAATAATAATAAAATCAATAAAATATATTTATATTATTTGAATATATAATATAATATAAATATATAATAAATAAATTATATATTATATATAATAAATATTTGCATATAATATATATTTATAGTTTAAAAATCAGATAGTTCTATAAATTCTATAAAAATAACAATCAACTATCCAGTGTTTCCCAGTCCCCACTGCCATTTCCCAGATGCTGTTAATTTAAACTCTTTTAGTTGTTTCTTATCATATGTATCTCCATATATATAAATGACGTGTAATATTCCTGTTTCTTTATAATTAATTTCATATATTATCTTTCACTTCCAAATATGGACAAAAAGAATTCTGCTTTCTTATATAGCTTCCAAACTTTCCAGCCTAATACATATCTCCTATCCCATCCTTCCAATATGGTTATATTACAGTTATATTTAATTCCATAGTCACTCTTTACATTATTACTGTTATCGTAGAAATTTTGATGGCTAAATAATGTAGTATATTATATGTCCTCCTTATATAACTCTCTAATCTTCATGGATTTAATAATTATCTTTTTTCTCTTATTACTTATAGTACCTATCACTATTGTACCATCAGAATCTCTTAACAGATATGTGTATCTACTCTCAGTAGCTTCCCCCCAAATATTGAAGGGGATAAACTTCTGAAACCTCACATTTCTGAAAAATGCCTACTTTCTATCACTTTACTTTATATACATTGGTAGATTTCCTCAAATTTATCTTCAAATATTTCTACTGATATTTAAACTTCCTGCTACCATATTTTAATTATATTTTATATATTATATATATTTTAAATATTAAGTATTTTAAATATTAAATTTATATTTTATTTATAGTATCCTAATTTTGTTTTTGTTTTATAATTTTATATTGTTTCCTGTATTTTCTCTGTTTTTTCCTCTTCCTTTTCCATGTATTTTTCTTTTTGACTGATTCTTTCCTGTAGGAGTTGTTCCTCATATATATGGTGTTACTCAGTTGTCCATTGATAGCCATTGTGGGTCTCTCTGCTCAGGATGCTTTTTTTCCCTTAATCTCCTCTTCTTTCAATGTTTTCACCCTTAGCTCTGACTGGTCTTTCAAAATCCAGAGTTTCTGTGGATCAGCTTCTTCACAGTGTACCTCTGTCAGCATAGTAAGGGCTTCTCAATCAGGCTTTCAACCAATCCTCCTGTTTTTTAGAAGCATCCACACCCTGCCATTAGTGATATCTGCTATCTCGAATTCCTGGGCCCTTCCAGGGTTGTTTACCAGTTTATCATAGAGGATATTATAAATGATACAGATGAACAGCCAGATGAAGAGGTACATAAGCTGAGGTCCAGAATGGTCCCTAGCACAGGAGCTTCTGTCCCCATGGAACCGGGCTGTGTGAAGCTCCTGAACAACTGCCTTTTTATGTTTAATGGAAAATTCCACATCTATGGATATATATATATATACATGTGTATAGTATATATATACACACATATAGTATATTGTACATATATATGTACTTAGTTTGAATTTTTTGATAATGTAAAAAGGTGGAAGAAAAATAGACATCTATCAATAGGCAGATGGCTGAATAAAATACGGTATATCTAAATCATAGAATATCATGCAGCCATTAAGAAAAATATTTGAAGGGTTTTCCACACAGTATTAAGTTAAAATAGCATGATGCAGAAGATGATGTTTAATATGATCTTATCTTTGTAAAACAAAATCCAACAGAAAAAATCCTGTATATGAGCTATATGCATAGGCATGTGTCTGTATAGAACCATGAGTGTGGGAAAATATGGATGATTGAATTTGCGGTGGTTAAAGTGGATTATCTTTCTGTGAGGAGTGGAGTGGGGCTGGGGATCATATGGAGTGAGGGGGAGAGAAGGAGAAATGGGGAGCCAAGTTATAAAAAAAAATCATCATCATAATGGAAATATATTTTGTCTGCATCCTACCCGTCTGGCAGATGTCAGATTTAGAATTCTCAAGTTTTAATTTCCATTTTGCTATAGCAACAGCCAACTAATGGCAGGACCTTACTGAGTGAGTCAACATTGGATGATACCTCAAAATATAGCCTTCTGATTGGAAGACATTGGCCACATATTAGATTAATTCCATAAATAAGGGCTATAAATAGGAACTGGGATCATAGTTAAGCATATCAGAGAAAAACATGTGGGGTGTATAAATTATGTTCTTTAAATACACTGGAATTTTTGTAACTCAAAATGATTTATTCAGTAGACTAGGTAACTAATGAGCAATAGTTTCCTACAAGCTCTGAAATCCTACTCTCCTAGGATCTAGTTCTTTGACTAGATTTGCACATTAAATATTAAGGAATGAAAGATGGAAAATAACATTTAATGCCCTGTGCCAAGCCCTTTCTAGTGGCAGTTCCCAGGAGTGGCTTTGTGCACCAATCTCCATAAACCACCCCTCAAAGTCACCACATGTAAATACGTGATCAAAGTCAATAGTGTGTTTGCTATGCAAATAGCGCTTCAAGACACATCCCTCATCCCCTTCCCACACTGCTATCCCTAATCCCCTCTTAGAGGGAGATTCTGGAGCCTGCCAACAGCACTTTAAGTTACTATATAATTTAGTCATCACAACTGCTGTATAAAACTAGATGACATTCCCATTTTACTGATAAAGAAATAGAGACTCAGAGAGGTCACATAGGATTCAAATTTAGGTCTCCTTACTGCAAAGTCAGGGTCTCCCCCCACTGCTCTGTAGTAGTAGTACTTTGTATTATTATTTGCAAACAACAGAAACCACTTCTGGATGGTTTAGGTAGAGAAGGGAATTAATCACTAGGAATGTTGGAAAATCAGTCTCAGGACTATGCAGTCTTAAGCAATGCTCAAAATCAGACCAAAGAGTGGACTGAGCAAGAACGCTGCGTTACTGAATTCTGTGGTTTGGACGATTGGTGACGGGTCGCTGGATGATGGATGCTCTCACTAGCACTGCTGTCCGGGCTACCTAAGCAACTTGATTGTGCTGCAGTGGCCACTGACCCCCGATCACAGTTGTTCTCTCCTTCCATCATTCATATATCCAAGTCCCAGCATCTGTTTAGTGAAGTCTTGGCCTAAAATAGGGGTTTTAAAAGCTTCACTATGCAATGGAATCACCTATGAAGCTACTCACTCTATCCCTCTCTCCCTCCCTCTCTCTCCTTCCCTTTTCTCCCTTTCTGTCCCTCTCTCACCCTCTCTTTCTTTCTCCATCCCAGAGATAATTTTGATTCAGTTGGCCTGGGATGGAGTCCAGGAATCCTAGGTTTCCAAAGCTCCACAGATGAATCTAATGTGCACCCAAGATAAAGAACTGCTGGGCTATTCCAGGCCAGTGTTTGGTTACCAGGCTTCCTTGATAAGAAGAATCACCTGAGTACTTGTAAGGTAAACATTCCCTGGCCTAATCCCAGAGCCACTTAGAATCTCCTTGAGAAGAGCTTGTGTAGCTGTTAAGAAGAACCTCAGGTGATTCTTATTAGGGAAGTTGGTATAACAGATGTCAATGCTCTAGCAGCAAGGGAGGCTGGCAAAGCAAGTATCTGGCATTTTCAACATCTCTAAGGGGGAAGTGGACCTGCCTCCCATCAAAACTCATGAGGTAAGGATTCCCCATGCATGGGAAGGGGGTTCATATCCTGGACTGCTAGAAGGAACAACAAATGCCTGTTGCATTCCCGTACAGCTTCCTTAGAGACACATAGGTTTCTTTAAATGGGTTGTGTATTCTCTTCCAAAAGGTTTGTTTAATTATGACTAAAACATCAACTCTCTTAGCATACATCCTTGCCAAGAAAAGCACATTACTACTGCTTCTTAAGTTAATCTTTGTCTGCATACACATAAGAAAAATGAGAGGGTGCTTGATCTGAGTTGGTTAAAGAGACTATGGATGAACTCTTTTTTTTTTTTTAAAGGATTGATAATACTAACTGTTGGAGACAATGTAGAACAACCTGAGCTTTTTTTTTTTTTAAAGATTTATTTATGGATTGATTGATTGGTTGATTGATTGCTATGTTGGGTCTTCGTTTCTGTGCTAGGGCTTTCTCTAGTTGCGGCAAGCGGGGGCCACTCTTCATCGCGGTGCGCGGGCCTCTCACTATCACGGCCTCTCTCGTTGGGGAGCACAGGCTCCAGACACGCAGGCTCAGTAGTTGTGGCTCATGGGCCTAGTTGCTCCGCGGCATGTGGGATCTTCCCAGACCAGGGCTCGAACCCGTGTCCCCTGCATTAGCAGGCAGATTCTCAACCACTGTGCCACCAGGGAAGCCCTGGGTGAACTCTTGAATGCTCTTCTGGTTAGATCTCATTTAGGTAGAAAGAAGCTGAATCAGAACTTAGCCCCTAAGAAATATGATAAAATAAATATGATAAAGACTTGAATATTGCTAGGATAAGTAGCATAAAATATACTTCAGTTGTTTCCTCAGTGTTGCCATGTCTGGATTATAAATGATATTTAGGAAATAAAATACCTTACTGTATTGAATTCTTTAAAGATGATTCCTTTGAGGATATGATATAGTCCTTTACTTAGAGTTGAATTTATTTTTTTTATGTTTTAGAAATGGCCTTTCTACAGAATGTGGTCTGTATCTCTCCAACTGAGTTCCTAATTCCTTACATAGAGTGTAAGCCAGTGTAAACATTCCAATTTCAACTGCATTTAACATCAGTGTGTTCCTTCACCGAGAAGGAAATGACCTCCTCATCCCCACTGCCAATCAATTAACTTCCTTTCATAGTGATATATTTAGGAGGAAAGGCACCCCCCCCATATATTCCTTACACAATCAACTTCCTTTGTTAGAGTGATGAAGATAGCCTTGTGCACAGCACAATCACAGGAAGTGGCCTAAACTAAAAGTTTGATAACAGTGATATACTATGCTACTCAACCTTCTTCATCACCAGGGAATAAAAAGCATCGATGACACATATTACAACTTCAAACACTCAAAGCTGGATGTTCGCAGTCTTGGAGTTTATCAAAATAACATTTGTTAAAGTTGTTCTCCGTAACTTTTATAGCAGATCACTCATAAGTTGCTGTCTAGAGACACTGATGAAGTTACCACGGAAAAGATTTGATCGATAAGATGCTGTCTCCATACCACCTGTTTAAAAGGAAGGGCCAACTCTGGTATATACTAATTAAGGAAAACTCTTCTTTGATGGGAACAGTGTGGTCGTCTTGGGTTCAAAACGTTTAATGGAATTGTGGCGTCTTGACCTCCAGATGGAACACAGCCCTAGGCTGGTAATCAAAAATATATCTGCACATCTAGGACTGAGCAACCAGCATCATTACCACAAATTACAGTACCATTTGTTTCAGGCTCTTTTGCTGGGGCCAGGTGATTAGTGGTGCCAGCTGAGGTTACACAGTCTCAACTATGCCAGCCCAAGTTCCTGGGGTCAAGCAATTTGGGATGATTACTACTATTGCTTTAAAGGGGAATAAAAGGAAAAGGGGAAAAGTGATGTGGTTTTTAGTCTGAAGGTGTGTCTGAGAAGGTTGACAGCAGGTGGCACTTTTGCATGTGGTCAAAGGGCACCTGCAGTCACCTGGTATTCGAAGCCTTGAGAAGTCCATGGTAGTAAAATCTCTCCTGGAGATATGCTGCTTTTTACATTTCAGCCCTTCCTGCTTGGCATCAAGGGGCACTGGCCACAAGGGATGTTGTGACACTTCTGCTTTTGGGAAGAGACTGAGTTTGGGCCACAATCTGTTTCTAATGCTTCATTTTGTAATTGGTAATTTACAAAGTGATGATGTATAGATAATTTTAGTTCTCAATATCATTAAATAGCCTTTGGACTAGGCCAGAGGTCTATCCTTTCTCTTTAAAGAGCCAGATAGTAAATATTTTAGACTTTCTGGGCCATATGGTCTCTGTTACAACTACTTAACTGTGCTGTAGTAGCATAAGAGCAGCCATAGCCAAAATGTAAACAAATGTGTGTAGCTGTGTTCCGATAAAATTTTATTTACAAAAACAGCTGGCCTGATATAACCTGTGGCACAGTCACACACTCAGTAATCATAATGGCATTGACCCAGCAGTCTTAAGATCTGGACTTTTGTCCAGGCTCTATCACCTACTAGCTGTGTGACCTTTGGCAAGTCAGTTTACCTTTTTAAGCCTCAGTTTCCACTTCTCTGAGATGGCATTTCCTGCCTCTACCTACTTCACACATCTGTTGAGAGAATAATTTAAAAAAAAGGATACATAAGTAAAATAATATTAGTGATTGTTATCTATTGAGCACTTACTAAGTGCTAGGCATTATGTTAGTTTAGTTACATTTATCATCTAGATGCATCTCACTGTAAGAAAGGTTCCATTTGATATATCTATTACCATTACTCATAATCAAAATTATAAATCTTTATTGAGCACTTGTTATGCCCCAGTATTGTGCTGTTTTGCACGAATGATCTCACCAAATTCTCACAAATTTGGTTGCTGTTGTTAACTGCAGCTTATGAGTATTAAGGTTGGAGGATGCCACTATTTAGTTGCAGAATATGCATTAAGGGAATGGAAGCAACATAGATTAAGACTAATGAGTGAGGGGACGGATATCAAGATGGTGGAGTAAGATAAGAGGATGTGGAGCTCACCTCCCCACAAGAACACATAAAAAATACATCTACATGTGGAATAATTCTCACTGAAAACTAACTTGAAACTGGAAGAAGGACTCCTCAACAACCAAGGTTGTAAGAAAGATGCATAGGTAATTGGGTAGGAAGGGAAGAAAAGCGATCAGTTTGGGACCTGTG
Source organism: Balaenoptera musculus (assembly GCF_009873245.2). NCBI lineage: Eukaryota > Metazoa > Chordata > Mammalia > Artiodactyla > Balaenopteridae > Balaenoptera > Balaenoptera musculus. Next base: position 122,810,585 of record NC_045806.1, on the reverse strand, counting down.
CCCCTGGGACGCGACTCAAAGGAAAAGGGAGATTACACGGGCAGACACCGACCCTGGGGAGTGAGCAGGTCAAGCCAAAGAACGGGCACCCAAGTCCTGTGGTTCTACATGGAGGAGACAAGCCCCCTTTGCTGGTTGGAGGAATGATGGGACTAACAGGAGCCCAGGCAGGGTGGCCATTGTTGGCACATACACAGTCAGTGCCCCAGAAGCCCCCCAGATCTCTGATGGTGGCCACTCTACCACAGCTAATCTCTCAACACATGCCGAGAGTCCATGTGGGTCCCCATCATCCCTGCGAGGGGTTCCAGAACAGGGTGGGGAAGGCAGAGGCAGGGGGCAGTGATAAGCTGTGAGAGACAAAGGGGGCTCGCAAGCAAGGCTGCATCTGAGCCAAGATGCAGGTGCTTACACAGGCAGTGCATCGGACCTTTGTCTGCACACAGGCCCTGCTTGCTTCAGCACTCCCCTCCTATGGGGCAAAGGTCCCAGTACAGGGAGAGGGAAAACCAGCCACTTAAAGGGAACAGAGCCAGCTGGAGCCTGACCCTCAGGGTTTCCACTCCAGCAACTTGGGATCAGACCCTGCCCTGACAGGGCAGTGACAGCCACTGAGCAGAGAGGAAATCCCACCTCACACCCTGCGCCAGCTCTAACTTCTTCTCTAGCCCTATCCCCTACCCCCTACCCAGGTGATAGCTGGCAGCATACCACGAGGAAAGATGTGACTGGCATCCACATCAAATCCAGCCATTCTGCCAAAGAAAGTGGGCACACACAGTCTGCACAGGGACATTTCCACATAAGAACATCCCCTTCAAGACCACAAAAGGTACTACTTCACCTAAATTCATAGAAGCAGAGCAAATTAAGCAAGATGAAAAGGCAGAGGAGCTACTCTCAATTGAAAGAGCAAAAGAAAACCCCTGAAAAAAAATAATGAAACAGAAATAAACAATTTATCAGATAAAGAATTCAAAATATTGCTAATAAAAACGTTAACTGAATTAGGGAAAAGAATTGATCTAAACACTGAACATTTTAACAGGGAACTAGAAAACATAAAAAAGTCCCAATCAGAA